>NC_080169.1:120178207-120350707 GCF_950295315.1 Erinaceus europaeus
AATATAGTAGGAGTACAATTCCAAACATAGTTCCCACCACCAGAATTCCATGTCGCAGCCCCTCCATTGAAAATGTCCCTGTTCTCTATCCCTCTGGGAGTAGGGACCAACATTTGTTATGGAGAGTAGAAGGTGAAAGTCTAGCTTTTGTAATTGCTTCTCCTCCAGCCACATTGGGGAACCGTCACAAGTGGCAAAGCAGGTCTGCAGGTGTCTATTTTTCTCTCCCTCTCTCTGCCTCCCCTTCCTCTCTCAATTTCTCTCTGTCCTATCCAATAAAACAGAAAAAAATAGCTATCAGTAGCAGTGGGTTCATAGTGCCAGCAGCAACTAGTCACAGTGATAAACCTGGTAGAAAAAAAAATAGAAAGAATGGGAAAGAAAAAAGAAAACGTGATTTTTTTTCCTTCTGTCCCCTACTCTCTTTTGATATGAAGCATGAACTGAGAGACTTTAGGAGAAAGAAAAGACTAGGCAAATCATGTCATAGCTTATTAAAAAGGTTGAAGTGTGAATCGAATCACTTTGCTAATACTCTTGGAACTTTCACAGAATGGTTCTAATAACTGCAAATTTCAAACAACTGAGCACAGGTGATTGGCAGTGGGCTGTAATAAAGAGGTTGGTGGTGCTGGCAATGATCCTCGTTGCCCGACTCTTCATCCTGAGCATGGTTACAGGGGCCCTGGGAGATTGCCTGTTCTGGGGAATCGGGCGGTAGTGCAGTGGGTTAAGCTCATGTGGCGCAGAGCGCAAGGAGCGACTAAGGACCTGGGGCTGGTTTGAGCCCCGGCTCCCCACCTGCAGGGGAGTCGCTTCACAGGCAGTGAAGCAGGTCTGCAGGTATCTCTCTTTCTCTCCCCCTCTCTGTCTTCCCCTCTTATCTCCATTTCTCTCTGTCCTATCCAACAACGACAACATCAATAATAACTACAACAATAATGACTACAACAATAAAAATTTTTTAAAAAGGTTGCCTGTTCTGATTGCAAGTGACATCAAGAGATTGTATTCACCTGGTTATTGATTATACTGTATAGGTTCACATGGCTAAAATGTAATCTCTGCTTCCGCAAATCTGAATCTGCCTACAGCTATCATATTCGCCAAGAAGTTCTAATAGAGATTCGAGATTGGTTGGAGCTCCAAACTCTATGTGTCTCCACTCTGATTCACATTATTGGGTTGGACTGTTAGACTCATTGGCACATATGAAATGGTCTTTGTATGTTAAGACTTACAAGTGGCGTATTGATGATTTGAAAAGCACAAACAGGAGTACATTGAATGTCTATTCCTGTAAAATGTGATGAATACAGCTTCAGTTATATAGATCAATCCTGGGGGCTGGTTGGTGACTCTCCTGGTTGAATGTACACATGACTGTGAACAAGGACCCAGTTTCATGTTCCCAGTCGCCACCTGTGTGAGGACGTGGGGAAGCTTCACGCTTCACAAGTGGTGAAGCAGAGTCGCAGGTCTCTCTCTCTATCTCTATCTCTCCCTCCCTCCAAGTTTATTGCTGGGGCTCTGTGGCAATACTATGAATCCATTGTTCCTGGCAGCCAATTTTTCCATTTTTGTTGCCTCTTTGTCCTTGTTATTGTTACTGTTATTGTTGTTGTTACTGTTGGATAGGAACGAGAAAAATCAGAGAGGAAGGGAAGATAGAGAGCAGGAGAGAAAGATAGCCACCTGCAAACCTGTTTCACCTCTTGAAAAGAGACCCCCTGCAGGTGGGGAGCCGGGAGGCTCACGAGGATTTTTACCCGTTTCCCTGCACTCAGTACCATGGGTACTTAACTTGCTGAGTTATCTCCCAACCCCCATGCGTCACTCTTTCTGTCTCCCCTCACCTTTCCAATGTATCCCTGTCCAATCAAATAAATAAATATGAAAATAATGATGATAATAACTCAATACTTTCATGGATTAGGGAATAAAGGAAGCTTGCTTAGGTGATAGCAATGTGTTTGTATGTGATAATTATCACAATAAGCAAAAATAATACATTTTCCTCTTCAGTTATTTCTGTGTTTGCTTCTCTGCATATCTTTCCTCACAGCATTTGAATTGATCGTGGCCCATTCTTTCTGAGCTAACCCTTACACTGCCCTATCACGGTCATACATAAAAGTAACTAAAGTCAAAGTTATTCATATGACTCTCGTCTTCTCCAAGCAAAAGTCTCACTTATTTAATCATTGTGCAGTTGAGGAGCCCTCATTTTTAAGAATGTGGCTATCACCATTCCTTTTTAAAATGATTCCCTATGAGATAGAGGGAGAGTGGGAAGGCTTCATATGAGCACTGGAAGCCATACCACCACTCCACCACATGACCCTCTGAGGATCGAACCTAGAACCTCAGATGTGCAAGACCTTCTCTTTCCTAGCTGTGCTATTTCCTGGTGCCCACCAGTGCTTTTGCAGAGAGGGCTTCTCTAGGAGAATACCTATTCTCTGAGTGGCGAAATGTTTCAGGGAAGTTGGACTACGAAGATGAGGGATTTGGGAAAGTCGAGAACCAATCAATTTCATTTCTATTACTTCTCAAGTTTGCACAAAATGATATCAGTAATTGAGACTAATAGAACTCTTGCAGGGTGCTTCTCTCTCTCACTTTCTCTCTCTCACTTTCTCTCTCTCTCTCTCTCTCTCCCTCTCTCTCTCTTTCTCTCTCTCTCTTCCTTTCTCTTAGTGTTACATAAAATCTGTTTTATAATCCATGCTCTCCTAAATTATTGATTATGATAATGTAAATATTTCACAAGCTCATGCATTATATATTGACCGTTTCTGACAGGCCTCTAAGCAGGAGTCAGCATCTTTTTGAGGTAGACAAAGTTTATTTATTTGTTCCCTAGGAAGGAGACTCATAGGAGGTTTTTCTTTTATTTAAGAAAAATATATAGGTATTGTAGAGAAACAAGTGATTTCTTTTTTTAAATTCAGGTCAAAGAGCAGGAAAAAAAAAGGTAAAATCCTTATTTTAAAAAGGTATGATAAAGAGAGATTCTGTCCCCTCTCTCCCTGGAGAGTCAAATCTGTGACAGCTTGCACATGAAAGAAAAGTAGGAGAGAGAATAGCTTTTGGAAAATAAGATAAAAGGTTGAAAATATCCTGTAAATCTAAACGGGTCCCTTTTTCCAATCTGTAAATGGAGTTTCCTGGGAGCCCCACTGATGTTTATGTGTGAAATCTAGGACTTCTTGTCTCTGCCTTTCTGCTCTGGGACAGAAATAGGTCTGCTCTAAAGCCTGTACCTCCCTCCCCCACCACCACTTCCTTCTGCAGGACTAGGTTGCTATGTAGAACCAGGCAAGCCCTGCACTGCCCACCTCAGCTGGAGCCTCCAAGGATACAATTCTCCTGCAAGGCCTGGGACCCTTCAGGTGTGCTGCCAGGAGTCCCGTGCCCCTCAGTGAGGACCTCAGGGACACTCTTTGGGTTCCCACCCACCCTCTGTCTATTCTGTGCAGTTTGACAACACCTTTTCTTTTCAATTTCTTTTAAGTATCTTTATTTCTCTATTGGATAAAGACAGACAGAAATCAAAAGGGAAGTGGGTGATAGAAAGGAAAAGAAGCAGAGACACATGCAACACTTCTCCAACACTCACAAAGCTTTTCCCCTGCAGGTAGGGACCCGGGGCTTAAAGCCAGGTCCTTGTGCATTGTAACAAGTGCACCATCACCCAGCCCATAGACTTTGGAATTTTTAACGTAGTAAGGCTTTGGTCAACATTGAAAATCTCATTTTAAAAACTAGTTTCATATAAGTTGCTGATTTAAGAGTTTTGAATAGAACATCTACCTTAAGTCTAATCCAATGACTGGGCTGCACAACAAATAGCTAGGAATATGAACTCTTTAAAAAATATATTGGGGGATTTATGTTTTATATTCCACAGTAAATACAATAGTTTCTACATGCATAACATTTCTCAGCTTTTCACATAACAATACAACCCCCACTAGGTTCTCTGTCATCCTTTTCCAGGACCTGTATCCCCCCCCCACCCACCCACCCCAGAATCTTTTACTTTGCTGCAATACATCAACTTCAGTTCAGGTTCTACTTGTGTTTTCTCTTCTGATCTTATTTTTCAACTTCTGCCTGAGACTGAGATCATTTTATATTCATCCTTCTTTTTTCTGACTTATTTCACTTAACATGATTTCTTCAAGCTCTATCTAAGATGGGCTAAGAATGAAGTTACCATTTTTAATAGCTGAGTAGTATTCTATTGTGTATATATACTACAACTTGCTCAGCCACTCATCTGTTCTTGGACACCTGGGCTGCTTCCAGGTTTTGGCTATTACAAATTGTGCTTCTATGAACATAGGTATACACAAATATTTTTGGATGGGTGTGTTGGGTTCCTTTTGGATATATCCCTAGGAGAGGAATTGTAGGATCATAGGGTAGGTCCATTTCTAGCCTTCTGAGAGTTCTCCAGACTGTTCTCCACAGAGGTTGGACCAATTGACATTGCCACCAGCTGTGCAGGAGGGTTCCTTTGACCCCACAACCTCTCCAGCATTTGTTGCTGTTACCTTTTCCAATGTCTGACATTCTCACAGGAGTGAAGTGGTATCTCATTGTTGTCTTTATTTGTATTCCTCTGACAATCAAAGACTGGGAGCATTTTTTCATGTGTTTCTCGGCCTTTTGGATTGCTTCTGTTCTGTCCATGTCCTCTCCCCAGTTTTGTATGGTGTCATTTATTTTCTTGTTGTTGAGTTTTGGCAAGCTCTTTATATATTTTGGTAATTAAACTCTTGTCTGATGTATGGCCTGTAAAGATCTTCTCCCATTCTGTGAGGGGTCTCTTTGTTTGGGTATTACTTCCTCTTGTTGTGCAGAAGCTTTTTAATTTGATGTAGTCCCATAGGTTTATACTTGCATTAGTCTTCTTTGTAATTTGATTCATGTCATTTAAGATGTCTTTAAAATCTATGTGGAAAAGAGTTCTGCCAATATTTTCCTCTAAGTATCTGATATAATATCCAATATCTTGGTATAATATCCAAATCCTTGATCCACTTGGAATTTACTTTTGTGTTTGGTAAAATAAAGTGGTTATGTTTCATTCTTCTGCATGTTTCAACCCATTTTTTCCAACACCATTTGTCGAAGAGACTCATTTAATAGTCTGGGCATCTTGTCCATAGGTGTGGGGGCTTACTGACCTTTTAAATCCAAAGTCATTCACAGTAGAACTGCTGTGGGACATTCCTTTGCTTTGTCTCATAGTCAGATTTCTGAGTATCGGGCCCCAGGAAACTGAAGATATCATCTCAGACTTGGATACATTCTCACCTCCAGCCTCGGTCCTCCTCCACCATCAAGCACCATGATCAGAAAGCTCCTCACCCCTCCAGTCTTTTACCTTGGTGCAATACACCAATCCCTGTCCTAGTTCTACTTTGTGTTTCGCTTTTCTGTTCTTTGCCCCGGCCAGCGGGGCGGTGAACAGGGGCTAGGAACCCACGAAACCTGGGATAAAAGGGACAGGAGACACAAGAAATGACAGCAAGACAGGACTCTGATCAAGTTGCAAAATTTTATTGTGTTCACAGGCATTATAAGGCTTTGGGAAAGGGGGGGTAGATGCTGGAGGAGGAGGGGGGGAGCAAACTTCAAAATGGAATGTTCCTTGCAACAAACAATGGCCGAAACCATGTTTGTTACCACAACTATGTGTTGTGTCACTTGATTTCTGATAAATGGTTTACCTGAGGGGAAATGGCCTGCCCAGTGGGGAAATAAAACTTGTCTCGAGGGCTTCCATTGTTTCAAAGCTTATCAAGCAGAGAAATGGTTCCTGGCATCTCATCCCTTCATTATAATTTAACTTGAGGCAGGCAATCGGAGGTGAGGAGCAGAGACCTTAACAGCAGGTTTGGTGGGCGTTAACCAGAGGAGGGAAGTATTGACCCGATTCCTCCCATGGGGTGAATGTAAAACCAATCTTCCCACATCTTATAAGGCTCTCGGTGGCTTTTTGGGGAGGGGAGGCAGAGCCATGGTTTCCAGGGAAACAATTTTTGTTGCTGACACCAACCTCCATGCAAATCAGGTTTGCTTCACGGGGGACTCAGAGGCGGACTATAGGGTCCTCCCCCTGCAGTGCTTTACCTTGCACCCCTACTGGTGTCCATGCCATGCCAAGGCTGGTGTGCATAAGTCTGACTTTTATGCAGCTCCTAAAAGAGGTCTGTCACCCTCAGGTTCAGCCAAGCCTCTGTCAGCCAAATCAGGTCTGTGATAATATATTTGTAAGGGTTTCGATGCCAAGCAGTCAATGTGCCATTTTATAAAATCAGTAATCTTATTGAAAATAAAGGGTCCTAAGGTAATCGTTAACAAAAGACTAATAAGGGTCCCATAAGGGGCTCTGTAGTGACTCAAGACTATTTGTGGTGGAGTCTATAACCTGTTGTAATTTGTCAGAAAATTCATGGGAGGAATATATAGAGTGTCCTAGCGTGCCACCAGCAAGTCTAAGGGAAGCAGTCAGTGGATGTGATGTCCAGGGGAAGAAACACAGCACGTCTGGTCCTCTGGTGGTGAAATTTTTCTTCTTCATAGAGGATCAGCTGTGTAACAAGCAAAACTAGGAGGCAAGGACCAGGTAGAGAAGAATTGACATGAAAATATAGGATGGTGTTGTACCAAAACACAGAGGAGGTACATACACATTAGGTGAGGTTCCTTGAACATGAGGAATATTTTGAGAAAAGTGAGCAGTCAATAAACATGCAAAGATGAAGTTAGAAGTGGTAGGTCAGCAGAAATAGAAGACTTGGATAGGCTGGTGAGGTTAGCTGGAGTATATACTGCTATGGCGTCCTTTGTGGTAAGGACTTGCCAACAGGGACTCTGTGGATTTTGCAAGAGCAATAATGTCATCCACCATAATAAAAGGAAAACAAACATGGACATCCAGTGTTGAAAAAGAGAAAAATAATATGTCTCTGTGACTGGAAAAGTGGGTGGCTTTGTCAATGAGATACAATAAATGGACAATTCGAATTTTTATAAATATAAAAAAGGTTTAGTATAGTTACTTCATTGACACTTTAGCCAACTGAATACTGGGGGGTGCATTCCCCTTCTTTTTTTTTTATTAATTGAGCTTAAGGGTTTTAGTTTTTCTTGTTTGAGCTGTAGCCCACATAAATTTAGAAAAAATACCAATTGAGAAAAAAAAATGTTTTTGTTTACTAAACATGGGCAGGTGAATTACATCAATCTGCCAGAGAGCATTGGCTTTTTTCAATGGGGATTAATCTTAAAAGTCTGAATAGTAGGATCTTAATTAAACAATACAGGAGCCAGTAAAGTGCTCTCACTATGGCAGGTCAAGTGTTAAAATTTTAAGAGGCTTGTAAAAAAATGAGAAAAATTTTAGGATATGAGTGACTTTAGGAGTCATCACACACCCATAAATAAAAAATGAAAAATGTTTAGTTTTAAATCTTACCATATGAGCAGTCAGTTCTTCATGTGCAGATGTACCTATAATTATTTACTTAGGGAGAGAACTTGTACCAAGTTAATTGATGATCTAATGGTTAGAATTGGCTTGAGTTCTTTCATGTGATTTTAGAAGGCTCTTTATTAGAATATACCAATATGTTATAGAAAGTCAATACCTAATGTGTTGACATGATAACATGTTTACCATTTTTTAGCATTATTTTAAACTGATTAGACAGTTTAAGCACACTATTATACCTTTAGTTTATTAAGATCTTTACTCATCACAAGGATATCATGAGTAAGCATAGATATAAAACTCTTAATAGATTTTGATCTTTAGAACTCTAATATGGCAACTTAAAAGGCTAAAATAAAACCTCATAGCATAAATGTTCAAAATATTAATTTTGTTAAATCAGGATTTGCCAAAACAAATCTATCAGACCAGAAGCACCATGTATTACCTTAATTTATCAAGAATAAACCTCTGGCAGTGTCTTAAAACAAACCAGATAATTTTTAAAAGCAGAAAGATATAAAGAGGAAAACCAGAGCAAAAGGCTCTGGCCTGTAAATAATTAACATAACCATTGTGTTATCTTTTACTAACCCAGGCCAGTCTTAAACAATTTTAAGTAAAATGTTAAACTTTGTTTGTTAGGATCTTTGTTTATCACAAAGCTATCACACCCTTAGGGAAGCTATGAACAAGGGTGGGTACACAACTTAATTGATCTTTCACTTTGATTTGGATAGGTAACTTAAAAAGCTAAAATAAACCTTATAGCTGAAATGTTTTAAATAAATTTTTATTATTAACATTTTTTAGATGATCATTTTACACTAAATAATTTTGTTGAATCACATCTGTTGAATAAAATTTTTTTATCAGGCCAGGAATATCATGTTTAACCCTTTTTTTCTTGGCAAGGCCATTGCTCTACACTGACTGGGTTATTAGAAAGCCAGTTCAAACATGGAATTAACAAATTAACAAACAGTGGCAGTTGGTATTGGGGTGCTGGTAATATTTAGAATTTTTACAAGAGTGAGAAAGACTGCAGAGGCATTTTACCATGCCTAGAGATCCCAGAAAATCTTTTAACTAATGAATTGATGCTGATATTAGCTATCAGAAGGACAAAACTGACCTATATTTTACTTTGGTAAAGGTGTGCCAACTCTATGAGTCGGGATCTTTAAAACCACATTTAGCTTAACTAAATCTTATTTAAAACTTAAAACAAACTGTAGTTACTTAGGGGTTAAGACACATTAATGAAAACAAGGTTAGCAGACAGACTTAAAACACATTTTTGGTGAAAAGAAAAATTTCCCTTTGAAAAACCGCTTTGGTTTTTGGATTCCTAACTCACAGACTCTCTACCCCCCCAGGAGGGGCGTTAGTGGCTAGGGAATGATTGACTGGAGTCTTTGCCAATCTGTGGAGCAGTAGCTCTGTGCCGTGATTGGCTGCACGGACAGAACAGGTGGGCTTAGTTTACCACCACGCACGGAGAAGCGCAGAGAAAAATCTTTGAAAATTCTTTTTCTGGGCTAAGGTACATTTTACAGTTTTAAAGAAACAAATCATTAAATTTCTATCAAAAGTGTGTACTGGTTCTCTGATTAATAGCTTTTAAGTTAAAGAGAACGTCTTGTTTGATTGATTTCATTCTTTCTCTAAATAGCTTGCTAGCCAGATAAGATCTTACTCAGAACTTGTTTAATGCTTTCTGAGAGCTCTAGGGAAAGCCAGAGGGAAAAACCTGGATCTTTTTGGCTGGATAATTTTAAGATAATGCCAAATCAAGAGCCCACAGTTCTTTAACTAATTGTAAATGTTCTCATTTTTCTTCTATTAATTATCTAAGGGAAGCTGTTTTTCGTGCTAGTTGTGGGGGGGTCTTAAGTTTGTCAAAGAGGGGTAAATCTTAATCGGAGGGCACTTAGCAGGTGGCCTCAGGGGCGGGTCTCCTGAATCAGGCATAGGAATAGAGACAGACTCACAAACAGAAGGTGGCCGGGAGTGTCCCTGTAAGACTTTTTCTCCCTCTCTCATGACTCACTGTACATCAGGACAATGCTTACAGACTTTGAGTATATCATTTACTAAATTCTAATAAGAAAAGCCTGGACTGGAATCTTTTCTGGACCAAAGGTCTCATAAAAATCTCTTAAACAGTTTCCTACTCTAGCCTATCTTTTTTCATCAATAGTCCCCTCTAAGGGAAAACATGGACAAACATCACTCACAAAATAAAAAAAAAACTTCTTGAGATCTTTTTGAGATCTTTTTTCTTAACCCTTACTCCTCGTGTCTTGAGGGACTCCTTGAGTCCTTTATTGAACAAGTCTTGTTTGCTAAATTCATGTCCCATGGTATTGCTTACCTCAGCCGCTGTGACACTCCTCCAGATGTGACTCATGGTCAGGTAGTTCCGTGGTGATCTATGCGAGTCTTTGCGTTACTCCCTTGGCCGCGGTGACTCAGTGAATTCGGGTAGGCCTACCCCCTCGATCAGCGGAGTTCCTAGGTCCAGAAGGCTTCTTCGCCCCACGTTCGGGTGCCAGAATGCCCTGGCCAGCGGGGCGGTGAACAGGGGCTAGGAACCCACGAAACCTGGAATGAAAGGGACAGGAGACACAAGAAATGACAGCAAGACAGGACTCTGATCAAGCTGCAAAATTTTATTGTGTTCACAGGCATTATAAGGCTTTGGGAAAGGGGGGGGGGAGATGCTGGAAGAGGAGGAGGGGGGGGAGCAAACTTCAAAGTGGAATGTTCCTTGCAACAAACAATGGCCGAAACCATGTTTGTTACCACAACTATGTGTTGTGTCACTTGATTTCTGATAAATGGTTTACCTGAGGGGAAATGGCCTGCCCAGGGGGGAAATAAAACTTGTCTCAAGGGCGTCCATTGTTTCAAAGCTTATCAAGCAGAGAAATGGTTCCTGGCAGTTCTAATTTCTCAACTTCTGTCGATGAGTGAGATCATCCCATCTTCATCTCTTTCTAGCTTATATCACTTCATGCTCCATCCCAGATGAGGTGAAGAAGGTGAATTCATCGTTCATAATAGCTGAGTAGTATTCCATTGTGTATATAGACCACAACTTGCTCAGCCACTCATCTGTTGTTGGTCAACTAGCCTGCATCCAGGTTTTGGCTATTACAAATTGTGCTGCTATGATCATAGGTATACACAGATCTTTTTGGATGGGTGTGTTTGGTTCCTTAGGATATATCCCCAGGAAAGGAATTGTAGGGTCATAGGGCAGGTCCACTTCTAGATTTCTGAGAATTCTCTAGACTGCTCTCAATAGGGGTTGGGCCAATTGACATTCCCACCAGAAGCTAAACACTTATTTTTAAATATCTTACTTTTTAATATATAAATACTTCTATAACTTAGAATAGTTAGAGGAGAAATATAAGCATGGTGTATCATTGTAGTGTTGTTTAAAAGTATACTGAGCCCAGAGCCAGAAGACTTGGAACTGTCTGAATCACACTAGGACTGTGGACAAATACCTCCTTCTGAATCACACTAGGACTGTGGACAAATCAACTTGCCTCACTGAACTTCTGCTTTCTTATTTGTAAAATGTGGTGATTGAATTAGATGAAAGTTAAGGTCATATCCAACCATGAAGTCTTCATGACACCACAGTGGAAAATAACAACGGATTCAGAGCTAGTGTTAAACCAATAAATAGGACTATGTTCTCAAGAAATTGTAGACTTGCTTTGTAGAGTCTCAGATTCCCTTTCTTTTTAAAAATATTTTATTTATTAATTAATGAGAAATATATGAGGAGAAACAGAAAGAACCAGAACATCACTCTGGTACATGTGCTGCCCGGGGATTGAACTTGGGACCTCATGCTTGAAAGCCCAATGTTTTATCCACTGAACCACTTAGATTTTCTTTCTTAAAAGAGAAACAAAGAGAGAGTCAGGGTGGAAGAGAGGCACTGGTTCTGTGCACTTCCTCCTTAGTGTATGTAAGTCAACCACAGGAGTAGGGTGGTAGCACAGGCGATTAATCACATGTGGCACAAAGTGCAAGGACTGGCTTGAGGATCCCGGTTCAAGCCCCCAGCTCCCCACCTGCAGGGGAGTCACTTCACAGGTGGTGAAGCAGGTCTGCAGGTGTCTATATTTCTCTCCCCCTCTCTGTCTTCCTTTCCTCTCTCCATTCTCTCTGTCCTAGCCAACATGATGGCATTAATAGCAACAACAATAATAACTACAAAAACAATGAAAATATCAAGGGCAAAAAAAGGAAATAAATAAATATAAAAAAATCTTTAAAAAAATGTCAACCAAATAATCTTAAAGGAAAGGGGAAATGTTTCATAAGGCTTCTAAAAAATTCTGAAAGGACTAAATCTCTAATGAGACCCAAAATTGAGATCCAGAAAGTCAAGTACTCAGAAGAGACTTAACCTTCTTTCTGGACATCAATTTCAATTTTTTCAGGGTGACAAGCAAATCAACCCCATTCAGTCCTGTACTCCCCCCCCCTCCAACCCCAGACAGTCAGCTACTAGTCAGATCACTAGGGTAATCTTGAACAGACATCTCAAATGGCCTTTTCTCAGGATTCAGTTCTCAGACAAGAATCTACAAGAAATACAGCAGAGCAGGCAGGCAAGTGGCTTAGCAGACAGAGCACATGACTTAACCAAACCCTTTATTTTAACCCCCCCCAGCACAGAAAGTGCTAGGGCTGGGTTCTACTTTATTGGATACCACTCACTGATGCTCTGAATGCATAAATACTTTTAAGAAAGAACAGCCAGAGACTGGATTCATAGGTTAGGGTGTGTGTCTTGCCATTCACAGGGCCCAGGTTACATTCCTGGCACCTCATAGCTAGGACTGTTCTGTCTTTTACTATCTCTCTCTAGCAGAATTAAGAAAAGTGGCCCAAAGGCTGAGGAAATAACATAATGGTTATGCAAAGAGACTTCCATGCCTGAGGCTTCAAAGTATCTGTTAATTCCCCAGCACCATTAGAAGCTAGAATTGAGCAGGGCTCTGGTGAATATATATATATATATATATATATATATATATATATATATATATATAATGGCCCAGAAGCAATGAAACTGAACACATGTGAAGCCCTGACTCTGAAAACAAACACACAAAAACAGATGCTTTGAAGCCTTTCTATAGAATTACCCTTTTAAACTATAGACCCTAGAGATTTCTTTCTTTTTATTTTTAGTTATAAGATGGAAATATTGACAGGTTATAGAATAAGACAGGTACAATTCCACACAATTCCCAAGACCAAAACTCTGTGTCTACTCCTCTCTCTTGAAAGCTTTCCTATTCCTTATCCCTCTGAGAGTATGGACTTAGAAATGTCTTTTTTTTAATTTTAATTTATAAAAAGGAAACACTGACAAAAAATATAGGATAAAAGGGGTACAATGCCACACAATTCCCACCACCAGGACTCCGTATTCCACCCCCTCCCCTGATAGCTTTCCTATTCTTTATCCCTCTGGGAGTATGGACCCAGGGTCATTATGGGGTGCAGAAGGTGGAAGATCTGGCTTCTGTAATTGCTTCCCCGCTGAAAATGGACATTGACAAGTCTATCCCTACTCCAAGCCTGTCTGTCTCTTTCCCTAGTAGTGTGTGGCTCTGGGAGAGTGGAGCTCTAGGACACATTGGTGAGGTCATCTTCCCAGGGAAGTCTGGTTGGCATCATGGTAGCATCTAGAACCTGATGTCTAAAAGAAGAGTTAACATATAAAGCCAAACAAATTGTTGACTAATCATGAACCTAAAGGCTGAGATAGTTCAGATTAAGAGTTGGGGGTCTCCATTTTGTAGATAGTAGGCCTATTTTAGTTATATTCCAAAGAGCCCATGACTATACTAGTTTTGTTGTTATTGTTGTTGTTTCTGAGCCTGGCATGAATATGCAGGTGGACGCAAAGTATTATCTGCTGATATGATGCCATGGCTGGAAAAAGAGCTAGAAAGCTGGATCAGGGAGTAGAGTAACAAACCAAATCTTTTAAAAGATCCCTGTCTTAGATGAAACCTCAACTCAAGCTATGACTTGAAAACAGCTCTTATCAGGACCATGTATCAGAACCATGGACATTGGGAATTAAATGGTCTCTCTCTCCCTCTCCCTCTCTCTCTCTCTCTCTCTTTCTCTTTCTCCCTCACTTTCTCACCTCTAGAGTTATCACTGGGACTCAGTGCCAGAACTATGAATTTATTGCTTATGGTAACCATATTTTTCCCATTTCTGATGATAGAACAGAGAAAAATAGAAAAAGTAGGGGAAAATAGAGGAGAGAGAAAGAGTGACACCTGCAGACCTGCTTGATCATCTGTTAAACCATCCCCCTACCAGTGGAGAGATGGGGGCTCAAACCTGGGTCCCTGCACAGGTCTCTATGAATGGATTTTTTTAGAAGGGTCAAGTTCTTTCTTTTGAATGTTTCTAGAAAACTAAAAGAAGAAGAAGAAAAAATCAAAAAATCCCATAGCTAGTTATTTAACTGTCAAGATTAGTCTTTTTAAAGTCTTTCTAAAATTTTTGGCATGACCTTTATTTATTTACTGGATAGAGACAACCAGAAATCAAGAGAGAAGAGGCAATAGAGAGGTAGAGAGACAGATACCTGTAGCATTGAGTAATCACTCACAAAACTTTTCCCTGGCAGGTGGGGAACCCAAGACTCAAACTTGGGTCTTTGCACATTGTAACATGTGCTCTCAACCAGGTGCACCACCATCCAGCCCTTCAAGATTAATTTTTAGTTTTAGATAACATTAGGATTAATTTTCATTGAATATCTCCTCTACATGAACCTCAGATGTCCAGGATTGGTTATATTCATGCTGTGTGTTGTTCTTTCAAGTGTGAGTCAATAACAAATCAACTCATAAGTTTCACTTTTTCATTTTGGTTAGGGGTATTAATGGTTTACAGTAAATACAGTTGTTGTTACATGTGTAAAACTTCTTAGTTTTCTGTAAAACCCTGTCACCCACAGCCTAGGTTCTCCTCCACCATCATGCTTGAGGACCTGAAAGTCCATTTGAAATTTACTTTTGTGTCTAGAGAAATATGGTGGTTTAGTTTTATTCTTCTGCATGTTTCAACCCATTTTTTCCAACAACATTCGTTGAAAAGACTCTTCCCTCCCCATTTATTAGTCTGGGCACCCTTGTCAAAGATTAAATGTCTGTAGGTGGGGTTTACCTCTGGGCTCTAAGTTCTGTTTTACTGCTCAGTGTGTGTAATTATGTTCCAGTAACAAGCAGCTTTGGTTAAAATGGCCCTATAATACAATCTGAGATCTCGGAGGGTGATGCCTCCAGTTCTGTTCTTTCTTCTCAAGGTTGTTTTGGTAATTCTAGGTCTTTTCTGGTTCCAGGTAAACAGTTGTAGCTTTTTTTCTATTCTCCTAAAATTACTGGGTGGGATCTTGATGGAGATTGCATTAAATTTGTATATAGCTCTGCGTAGTAAATTCATTTGATGATGTTAATTCTTCCAACCCAAGAATATGGAAAGTCTTTCTACTTCTTTGTGTCTTTTTCTATTTACTTAAAAAGTGACTCATAATTTTTAGTATACAAGTTTTTCCCTTCTTTAGTTAGGCTTATTCCTCGATATTTTATTGTTTTACTGCCTTAGTAAAAGGAAATGATTTATGGATTTCTTTTTTTAAATTGTTTTTATTATATTTACTTATTTATTCCCTTTGTTGCCTTTGTTGTCTTATTTTTGTAGTTATGTTGTTGTTGTTGTTGGATAGGACAGAGAAGTGGAGAGAGGAGGGGAAGACAGAGAGTGTGAGATAAAGATAGACACCTGCAGACCTGCTTCACCACTTGGGAAGCGACTCCCCTGCTGGTGGGGAGCCGGGGGCTCAAAAAGGGGAACTGTTATATGGATTTCTTTTTCTGCTACTTTTGTGTTTGCATAGAGGAATGTTACTGACTTGTGTATGTTAATTTTGTAGCCTGACACCTTACTGTAATGCTTGATAATTTCCAAGAGCATCCTGTTGGATTCTATAGTTTTTTTATGTCATCTTCAAATAGTGAGAGTCTGACTTCTTCTCTTCCAATCTGTATCTCTTTGTTTCCTTGCTCCTGCCTGATTGATAAAGCAAGAATGTCTGACACTATATTGAAGAGTAATGGTGATAGTAGGCATCCCTGTCTAGTGCCTGATCTGAGGGGGGATGCTTCCAGTTTTTTATCATTTACTATGATGTTGGCTGTAGGTTTGTTATATATGGACTACATTATCTTGAGGAATTTTCCATTTATTCTCACTTTTGTAGTGTTTTGGTCATAAAGAGATGCAGAATTTTGTCCAAGGCTTTCTCAATACAGCAATACTTTAAATTGATTAAATTTTTGTTTACAGGTAAGGAAGCCAAATATATGTGTTTTCCTTAAGTTACTATTACTACCTTTTTGTGTGTGGTGCTAGAAATGAACCCAGAGTTATAAGCATATAGGATATACTCAGTGGTATCCCCAGCCCAATTTTCTCTTCTATTTTCCTCTCCTTTTTTTATGTTTGATTTTTATTGTCTTTATTGGATAGAGACAGAGAGAAAATGATAGGGAAGGGGGAGATAGAGAGGGAGAGGGAAAGAGAGACACCTGCATCACTGCTTCACCACTTGCAAAGCTTTCCCCCTACAGGTGAGGACCAGGGGCTCGAACCTAGGTCCTTGTGCATTGTAACATGTGCACTCAACCAGGTGAGCTATCCACCCAGTGCCTCCCTCTCTTCTTCCTCCCATTCTTTTCTTCTTCTTCTTCTTCTTCTTCTTCTTCTTCTTCTTCTTCTTCTTCTTCTTCTTCTTCTTCTTCTTCTTCTTCTCTTTCTTTTTCTCCTTCATTTTCTCCTTATTTTCTTTCATCTTGTTCTCCTTTTTTTCTTCCTCCTCATCCTTCTTTTTAAATATTTCTTTATTCCCTTTTGTTGCCCTTGTTATTTTATTGTTGTAGTTATCATTGATATTGTTGACGTTGTCATTGTTGGGTAGGGCAGAGAAAAATGGAGAGAGGAGGGGAAGACAGAGAGGGGGAGAGAAAGACAGACACCTGCAGATCTGCTTCACTGCTTGTGAAGCGACTCCCCTGCAGGTGGAGAACTGGGGGCTCGAACCGGGATCCTTGAGCCAGTCCTTGTGCTTTGCGCCACCTGCGCTTAACCCGAGGTGCTACTGCCTGACTCCCCCTCCTTCTTATTCCGCGTCTCCTCCTCCTCCTCCTCCTTTATTTTTAGAGAGGAAGATAGAGTACAAGGATAGAGGAAGAGAGTTCATTCACAGCACCATTCCACCATTCTTGATTGCCCTCCACACACATCCCTGCTGTCCACAGCACTCCTAGGTGGGACTCACCTAGCAGCTTAGGTGGGTAAAGTGTGTGCCCTATGGAGTCAGATGTCCTGAACCCTCTTAATTTTTAATAGCTTTAATTCCTATGACATACCCCATGACTCTGCCAATGTTTATAAATTCACTATCTTTTTCTCATCATCCAATTTTTTTCTCTCCTTTATGTTCTAGTGTCAAAAGAAAGAAAGAAAGAAAGAAAGGGAAAGAAACATGCTACCAATCACAGATCTCCATGTTCATAGGAACCAAACCAAAACACAGCACCAGGACTGGAGAATAGTTTTTCTCCCAACTCACTGTAAACACTGCTTTATATCCTTCCTAACTTCTCTAGGGTTTGGCCCTGAGGAGAAAAGGATGTTTCTGATCTTTGATCAAGGTCACTTCAAATTAAACTTACCTACTATTCTATAAAAAGGCTTCTAAATGGTCCAACCTGGCTGTTAGGAAGGTGAAACCATTTCCCCCTCCCTCCTGTCATTGTCACAGACTGCAGAGCTGCCGGATGCAAGGTGGAAGATGATTAAACCTTCCAAAAATACGATTTCCATTAAAATCAAATCACACCTTGTATAACCACTGAACGTTATTATTTTTTTTTCTATACTCTAACAAAATAAATGTTGTCCTTGATTCTACCTACCACTCAGATGGGATTTCACTTAGGAAAAAAAAAAACTATTATAATTCTAGGGAAAGAATCAAGATAATAATGAGATGATACCTGGTAGTCTTCCTTCTAATTTGTGTGTGTGTGTGTGTGCTCAGATTATCCCTGTGGCTAGATAATAGAACTCTAGTGATTTAAGGCTAAAAGGAATTTTACAGATCATCTAGTACACAGGAATTCATTTATAGCTAAGGGAATGGAAGTATAGAGTAGCAAGAAATGTGGTGATGTACTCATTCTCTTTCCTCTGGGAGGCTTGGAAAATGAATTGCAGACTAAGAAACATGTCTTTTATTAATCTCAGTCATGCAGTTAATCTGTATGGTCTTCAGTTGGGAAGACTTGTGTTCCATACTTCCCGTTCCGTGGACTATGTGGACTCGAGTAATTCATTTAATCTTCCCACATCTCTATTTCTTTCACTGTAATTTATTAATTTACAAGGACCTAATAGGTGAAGTTGTGTTACGACTGAATGGGGAACTGGAAGTAGAGGACCTGAGTTCATAAATAACCCCAGTGACAGCAACTGTTGTAATTCTTACCTTTTATTTTACATGGGACCACACTATTTGAGAGAAAGTGATGGACAGTCAGAATTTGAGAGATGTGACAAAGTAACAGTATCATTTGAAACAGAAGTTTTGAATGTGAGACGTTCCAGGTTCTGGCCTAAGCAACATCCACCATCTGTAGCTACAGTTAAGTGGTCCTTTGACTAAAAAGAAATAATAATAATAATAATAAAGACTTTATAAAGATGGAAACTTCATCATGTCTGTCTCAGACTATTTTGGTAACTGTCAAATTTTAATACTCCCGTCTCTTAGAAGTTGTTTTCTATTGTTTCCGCAAGTAGGTTGTGTTGAAACAGGGATTTGGAAATCGGGCGGTAGTGCAGCATGTTAAGAGCACATGGTGCAAAGGGCTAGGACTGGCATAAGGATCCCGTTCGAGCCCCCGGCTCCCCACCTGCAAGGGAGTTGCTTCACAAGTGGTGAAGCAGGTCTGTAGGTGTCTGTCTTTCTCTCCCCCTCTGTCTTCCCCTCCTCTCTCCATTTCTCTCTGTCTTATCCAACAATAACGACAACAACAATAAAACAACAAGAGCAACAAAAGGGAATAGATAAATAAATAAAAATCTTTAAAATAAAAGAAACAGGGACTTGAGAACAGTGACTAGCACTATGACTGAAGGAAAAGAGGCAGCAGTAACAGTTGTGACTTCACATGGCAGTGAGTATCAACTGTGTTCACTGACAACTCTTTCACTGGTCACAAGATTGATACATTGACTTACAATGTGTACCCCACTGTAATGCTGTTGTACAGCAATTAGTTGAGATGTTTGGTCGAAAAGACCTTGGTGGTAAACCAGATGTCTTGTTGCCTCATTTGAGGGAATGTATCTCTTCTGGGCTCAGCCACCTAATTATGTTAGAGACACTGGAACTTTCTCTAGTTATTTGTGTCACCTTATAACTAGTTTCTCAACTTTAACCAAAGCTGTTCAGAAAGCAACATTCATTTTTTCTTTTTTTCTGGAGAGGATTAAATGAGTAATATTCCACTGTGTATATGCCACAACATTCTTAGGTACTCATCTGTTGTTGGATACCTGGGATTGCTTCTAGATTTTGGTATTACTAAATATATTGCAGTGAACATAGGTATAAACAGATCTCTTTGGATGGCTGTACTTGGTTCCTTAGGATAGATGCCCAGGAGAGGGATTTCAGGGTCATAGAGAAGGTCTACTTCTAGCCTTCTGAGAGTTCTCCAGAATGCTCTCCGCAGGATCTGGACCAATCTACATTCCCACTGGCAGTACAAGAGGGTTCCTTTGCCCTCACAACCTCTCCAACATTTGTTGCTGCTCTCTTTCCTGATGTATGACATACAGGATAGGAGACTGCAGAGAGAGAGAGAGAGAGAGAGAGATAACAATCTTCTGCCTTTACACACCTTTAGTCATCTTGGGCATCTGGACTTGACTTAAATTTGACTGTATTATTTCCAACTGGACATTTTCTGGTGTCATCTTCTTTATCTCTGCCAACTTTAGTGACTTAAAGGAGATAGTTGACCAGGAAGGGGGCACAGTGGTTGAGCACAGAGCATGAAGTTTGAGACCCCAACTTGGGCCCTTCACAATGCCTGTGCCAGAGCTGATCAGTGCTGTTCTCTCTCTCTCTCTCTCTCTCTCTCTCTCTCTCTCTCTCTCATAAATAAATCATTTATTTAAAAAATCAAAGAGGAGTTGAATGGTGGCACACCTGCCTGAGCACAGACATTGCCCTGTGCAAGGTCCAAGCCCCCACCTGTGGAGGTGGGAGGAGATAGCATAATGGTTATGCAAACAGATTCTAATGCCTGAGGCTCAAAGGTCCCAGGTTCAACTCCCTGAACCACCATAAGTCAGAGCTGGGTAGTGCTCTCTTAAAAGTGAAAAGGAGAAGGAGGAAGAGGAGGAGGAGAAGGAGAAAAAGAAAGTTATTAACACATAATGTTCAGTCTATAGAGGTATAGAGAGGAGAGGAGAAAAGGAAAGATTTGTAGAGGAAAATGAATATGAGGTGATTTAAAAGAAAAAAAAGGAACAGAAATCAAGATGAGAACGAGGCAAAACCCAGTAGCTGTCTCCACAGGGGTAGGGTAGTGCTGTAGGTGTTGTTCCTTTTCTCTGTCTGTCCCTTTCTCTAGCCCCCTATTTCATAACTCTCACTCTCTATCCAAAAGTAAAAATAAAAATAAAGGAAAAGGAAAAAAATCACTGAGGATGGTGGCATCATGCAATAAGCCTGATGCCAAGGGGGAAAAAAGAGAGAGAAAGAAATAGAAAGAAGAGAAGAGATGAAAGGAAGAGAGAAAGATAGATAAGTGAAAAGAAAAGAGAAAGACCCAGGTCCAATTCTAAGAAACAAGAAAGGGAGTCAGCTAGACTCTAAAAGACATCTGACTTAATCTATTTCAGTAGAGATTAGAAAGATTCCTATCAATTTCCTCAGGTCTTATTGAGCCTGTTAAGCTGCCATAATGATGATAATAGCGGGTAAACGTTTTCTGTTCTCCCATCTTGATGGAGGTCTCAAAACTTTACATCAGGCTCAACCTGACGCTGTTGACTGGCGACGGAAGAAGGGCAAACGCTAGAAGAAGAAGAAGACTTTGTGAGTCATACCTGGATTTAGTCACTCTGATCTGCATTTACCAACCTTTGTGTTCCAATGACTCACAGTTCCTCTGTGCTATCTCCTTAGTATTTATTTCCCAATCTCAAAGGAAGCATCCTTGTGGAAAAGGTATACAGACAGGTCTGCATATAAATATGCCTCTGTCTGGATGAGGGGGGCATGGAAGTAAACAGCATAATGGTTATGCAAAAAGACTTTCATGCCTGAGGCTCCCAAGTTCCAGGTTCAGTCCCCTGAACCACTATAAACCAGAGCTGAGCAGTTCTGTGGTAAAGATAAATAAATAAATAAATAAATAAATAAATAAATAAATAAATGCAATTCTTCTGACTTGCAAAACTTTCAGAAATTTTATGGGGACATTTAGAAATATAAGGTGGCTGGAAATAATCCTTATTATTTCCACTGTCTCCTTTGGAATCATGATCTGCAGAAGAGAGGGCTTGACCCTGCTTCCCATAATAGCTTACAGCCTCATGTCAACAGTCTTGCAGTTATAGCCAGCAGTTCATCATTGATTCACAGGAGACTTGACCCGAACAGTCCTTATGTTGTTCTTTTTCATCTTCCTACCTCTTCCAGTGTCCTCCTCAGAAACCATCGTGGCTGAAGAGGGGGGAAAAATCAGTTGTGAAACTGTGCCAAAGGAAATATATATCAGCAGGAAGATTCTTCTAAGATCCTCTTGACCAGACACTTTTGAAGAAGCACACTCTCTCTCTTCTACCTCTCTCTTGCTTTTTACTAGTGACCTTTGAAAGGAAAGGTGCCCTCTGTTTGGGGCTGGACGAGGACTCAACCAATAGAGTGCATGCTTTGCCATGAACAGGGATGCTGGTCTGTGCTCTCATAACCATAAAGGAGTACAAGGACAGCACCAAAGAAAAGCTCCAGGCATAGTGATGTGTTGGATTGCATCACAGAGGAGAGAGAAGAGACCAGGAATTTGTGGCAGATTGGGAACTCAAATCTTTATTCATGCAGATGCCTCAGAGTTGGGTGAGAGCACAGCGGTTCAGGCCACGTGAAGCTAGCAAAATGGCCACCTCCCGCTATATGCAGCAACCCTTCTCTGAGTCAGGTCACTGAGGAGAAAAAAGGGAGCAAGAGAGAGAAAGCGGAAGCAGGAGGGATTTTATGGGAGAAATTCCAGAAGTGGCACGTTGGGATGGGATTGGCTAGAAAAAAGGGGGTGGAGAAAACAAGGCACTCTGGGAAGCTAGGGTTTCAGCTCTCACGGGAATGGGCGATACCCTGAGGGTATCTGCACAGTTACCCAACAGTGATGTGTCTCCTTCTTTTACTATCTCGATCTCTCTGTCATCTATCTCTGTCTCTTTCTAACTGAAGTTGAAAAATGAAGTGTACTGGGGTCTGTAAAGCTGTGTAGACTTAAGACACCAGCAACTAAAAGGAAGATGGAATCACCCCCCCCCCCAGCTGCCTTTCTTCTGATTGGTCTCTTTATTTGCTTATTTTTAACATCTTCTTTATTTTAAGATTATAAAAGAGATACAGAAAGAAATATATATGTATGGAGAGAGAAGAGAGAGAGAGACCAGAGCACTGCTCAATTCTGGCTTATGGTGGTACTGGGAATTGAACCTGGAACCTCAGAGCCTCAGGCATGAAAATGTCTTTGGCATAACATGTATGCTATCTCCCCACCCCCCAAAAAATCTGGATTGACTTGCCAACACCCATGTTCATCAGGGGAGCCATTAGAGAAGCCAGAACTTCCACCTTCTGTGCCCCATAATGTAGCTGGGTCCATACTCCCAGAGGGATAAAGAATAGGAAAGCTATCAGGGGAGGGGAGGGGATACGGAGTTCTGGTGGTGGGATTTGTGTGGAGTTGTACCCCTCTTATCCTATGGTTTTGTCAGTGTTTCCTTTTTATAAATAAAATTTTCTTAAAAAAATATTTGCTAATGAGAGAGGTGGAGACATACCAGAGCTGATGTTGTTTCTGGGAATTGAATCTGGGACCTCAGAGCCTCAGAGATGAAAATTCTCTTGCATAATCATTATGCTTTTGCCCTGGTCCTAAAAATATTTTTTTATTTATTGATGAAAGAGAGATATAGAGAGGATAATGAGAGAGAGAGAGAGAGAGAGAACCAAGCACTGTTCAGCTCTATTTTATGATACTGCTGGGGATTGAACCATGAACCTCAGCACCTCAGGCATGAAAGTCTTTTGCATAATCATTATGCTGTCTCCCCAGCCAAACTGCTCTCCTTCTAAGCATTCCCATAAGGCACTGGTCCACTTCCATGGCTCTGAAGGGTGCCATGCAATCTCCACACCACAATGCCAGAAGCCAGATCTCCAGCTGTGGCCTTTCTCTTCTGGCCCAGATGTTTAGATCTAATTATTTTCTTGATGCCAGTAGCTAACTGTCCCTTGGGCATCTCAGCCCTGGTATATTAAAAATAAATAAATAAAGACAGAGAACTCTAGGTCAGGGATGGGAAACCTTTTTTGTTTCCAGGAATCATTTGGCTAACTTATCATCATTTGTCAGGTCATACAAAGTTCAAATTTAGCACTTAATGTTGCTGAAATAAGTTCCTAGATTTCTTGACATTTCAGTCCCACCTGCCATTGCCTTGGCAAAGGCAGACTGTGTGATTTTGAGGGCTGGGTATTCCCCAGCCCTGATGTAGGCACTGAGTTCTGCCTCTCCTGGTTGACTGCACACATTAGCAAGTGTGAGGACCCAGATCTGTCGTTTTCTCCGGGGCTGGCTTCATGGGCAGGTAACAGATGACAAGAAGCACTCGGCTGAGCTGAGAACGCAGTTTAATCTTTATTCACGAGCAGGCAAACAGTCCAACACCTAATCACCATATAATGTGCTCCTCCATCTTTCTCCTCCCACGGCAGCATCAGGAACTCAGGAAGTACATAGGGTTGGGGGCAGGGAGAAGGGAAAAGCGCAAAACTAGCAAGGGCTAAACCAAATCTCCCGGAGGCGGGGGGGAGTGAGACCAAACCAATGTAACAGAAAAGACCATGTAAATAGACCACAATGTCAAGCAACGTAACAGAAGCAGAACTAGATCCCAGAAGCAGAACTAGGAGCATACCAACAATTCCCCCTTTTCTTTTTAACTAATTGACCACAGTATCAGGAGTGTGGGGTGACAGAAACCTATATCATACAGGCATTTTCAAAAAAGAAACTGGCCCAAACATGGAGGATCAAGTAAGCAAGCAACTAGAACCAGTGTGCTGCCAAGGGAAGGCGGGGGGGGGGGGGGCGACAAAAGGCAGGGTCAGACCGCCTCAGGCACAGTGCATTGCAGTGGCCCCTCGCGTGGGAGCTGGGCAGCGGCCTCTACCACCGCCTCTGGAAGGACAAGGGCCTCCTTGTGCCCCCTCGCCACCCTCGGCCGCCAACTGGAGGAAGGCGTGGAGGGGAGGGAGTGTCTCCAGCGGTGGCTGCTAAGCGGCATCTGGGCGCCAGTGCCAGGCCCGGCTGGCCTCCCCTGGTGGAACAAAGAAACACACTGCTGAACTGAGAATGCAGTTTAATCTTTATTCACGAGCAGGCAAACAGTCCAACACCTAATCACCACACAATGTGCTCCTCCATCTTTCTCCTCCAGCGGCAGAGTCAGGAACTCAGGAAGTATGTAGGATAGGGGGGCAGGGAGAAGGGAGAAGCGTGAAATTAGCAAGGGCTAAATCAAATCTCCCGGAAGCAGGGGGAGTGAGACCAAATCAATGTAACCGAAAAGACCATGTAAATAGACCACAATGTCAAGCAATGTAATAGAAGCAGAACTAGAAGCATACCAACACAGATCCAAGTTTCTGTTGCCTGCCTGCCTGCAGTGGGGAAGTCTCAGGTGCAGTGGAGCAGTGCTGCAGGTGTCTATACTTTTTCTGGCTTTGTATGCCTCTATCTTCTCCTTTTTCTCTCTTTTTCTCTCACCTATAAAAGAAAATATTTCTCATATTTGAGAGTTTTTTTTTTCCCTGATCCAGCTTTCTAACCCTTTTTCCAGCCATGACATCATCTCCCCAGACAATAACTTGGGTCCACCTGCATATACCAGAGGCCAGGCTCAGGAGAAATCTAGTATAGTCATGGGTCCTTTGGAATAGAACTAAAATAGGCCAATGAGCATTCTTCAAAATGGAGACCTGAAATCTACATCTGCACTATTCCAGCTTTTGGACTCATGGTTAGTCAACAATTTGTTGTCCTTTATATGTTAACTCCTTTTTCAGCCACCAGGTTCCAGATGCTACCATTATACCAACTGGACTTCCCTGGGCAGATGACCCCACCAATGTGTCCTGGAGCTCCGCTTCCCTAGAGTCCTGCCCCACTAGAGAAAGAGAGAGACAGGCTGGGAGCATGGATCAACCTGACAACATCCATGTTCAGTGGGGAAGCAATTACAGAAGCCAGACCTTCCACCTTCTGCATCCCATAATGACCCTGGGTCCATACTCCCAGAGGGATACAGAATAGGGAAGCTGTCAGGGGAGGGGATGGGATACAGAGTTTTGGTGGTGGGAATTGTGCGGAGTTGTACCTCTTTTATCCTATGGGTTTGCCAGTGTCTCCTTTATATAAACAAAAATTAAAAATGAAAAAAGAAAACCAGTCTTAGGTTGGGTAGATAGCATAATGCTTCTCCAAAAGAATCTCATGCCTGAGGCTCTTGTGTTCCAGGTTCAATCCCCATTACCACCTCAAGCCAGAGCTGAGCAGTGCTCTGCTGTCTGTCTCTGCATCTCTTTCATTAAAGTAAATTAAAGAAAAAGAAGGAGAAAGTCAGTGTCTGGGGATGCTGGTGTCATGTAGTCACTGAACCCAAGTGTTAATGACATAAAATAACAGAAAACTTTTCGACAGATGGCGACCCAAGGACAACTAGGCCATTGTGTGTGTGTGTGTGTGTGTGTGTGTGTGTGTGTGTGTGTGTGTATACATGCACTTGAGCTGTAACTACCATTAGCAGTGCAGGGATATTCGGATATCCATTTCTCTGATTTATCCTGAACTTTTAAAATCATGATCTTTGGGCTTTTGATTCATTCACCACCGGTGAGGTGAGTTACAACAGGCATCATGGTCTGCACTTCATAGCATTCCTCTGATGCTTCTTAGTCAAAGTATGAGTAAGTGAAAGCTGTCTTCAACTCTCAGAAATAAAAGTAACTTCAGAGGGTTTTTGCTTCAATATCACATCTTCACTTGATGAAACTGTGGCAGTGAGACTCCGGGTATTGTGTCCAAATTCATAGTGAAAAATCAGTGGAAGAATTAAAACTTCAGTCATCTGCGTCAAGACGAGGACATACCTCACTGAGTGCACACATTACCCCATGGAGGGACCCAGGTTCAAGTCCTAGCTTTCCAACTGGAGGGGCAGGGTGCCTTTCACAAGTAGGGGAAGGAGGTCTGTAGGTACCTATATATGTTTTGTTCTCCTTGTTTATCTCAGCTTCTCTCTATCAAATAAAACAGAAAGGAAAATTTAAAAAAAAAAAAAAAAGGAAAAAAAGTATTCGCTACCTGGAGTGGTGGATTTGTAGTGCTGGCATCAAGCCCTAGCAGTAAACCTGATAGTAATAAAATATAAGGGAGTAAGGCAGTAGTGCAGTGGGTTAAGCTCAGGTGGCGCAAAGCACAAGGACTGGCCAGCATAAGGTCACCAGTTCAAGCCCCCGGCTCCCCACCTGCAGGGGAGTCACTTCACAAGTGGTGAAACAGGTCTGCAGGTGTCTATCTTTCTCTCCCCCTCTGTCTTCTCCTCCTCTCTCCATTTCTCTTTGTCCTATCCAATAACAGTGACATCAATAACAACAATAAAACAAGGGCAACAAAAAGGAACAAATAAATAAATAAATAAAATTAAAATAAAACAAAAATACTCCAGTCATCTGAATTCTAGTGTATTTTTTTCCACCATGCTAGTGAACCATTAAATTGAATAATCAAGTATTATTTGGTCATTGGTAAAAGTGTGGAATTACACCCCTACTATCTTATAATTTTGGAAATCACTATTAAAGGAGGGCCAGGCAGTGGTTCACCTGGTTAAGCATACACACTACAAAGTATAAGGACCCATGTTCAAGCCTCTGATCTCCACCTGTAGGGGAAAAGCTTTAGGAGTGCTGAAGCCATGTTGCAGGTATCTCTCTGTCTGTCTTCCTCTCTACCTCCCTGCCCCTCTAAATCTCTTCCTCTATTCAATAATAAATAAATAAACACATCAAAATAAAATAAAGGTCACACTTTATTTTTTAAATAAATCACTGTTAAGTCAATAATAATAATAATAATAAACATTCCATCAAACCTACAGGACTGTTGGTTTATCAGTCAAATTCAAACTGTTCATTGAAAAGTGAGAGTACCCCCGTATTCCTTCCCAGATAACTTTTCCTAACACAACTAAAATAGTGTTATTTATTTTTTATTTCATTTTATTTATTAAAAAGAGCACACATGTGCAAGGACCCAGGTTTAATCCCCCAGACCCCACCTGCATTTGAGGGGGAAGCTTCAGGAGCAGAGAAGCAGGTCTGCAGATGTCTCTCTCTTTCCCTCTCTATCTTCTCCTTCCCTCTCAATTTCTCTCTGTCTCTATCCAAAATAAACACATACCACTACTAAAGAAATAACTATGCTTGTAACTAAATCACCTTAGTCTAGCCAACATAGTATACCCATTGCAAAAATGATGATTCCAGGGGCCAGGCTGTAGGTAGAGCACAGTGGGTTAAGCACACATGGTGTGAATCACAAGAACTTGCATAAGGAACCAGGTTTAAGCCCCCCAACCCGCCCCCATATACCTGCAGGGGGGCTGGCTTCACAAGCAGTGAAGCAGGTCTGCAGGTGTCTATCTTTCTCTCTCCCTCTGTCTCCCCTCTCAATTTTTCTCTGTCCTACAATAAGTATAATAGAAAGAGGAAAAGAGACACACACACACACACAGAGACTATGCAAGATATCATAGCACCAAAGCTTCCTTCAATATGATGGGGGCTGGGCTCTAACCTGGGATGTGCATGGGACAAAGCAGCACACTAGCTAAGTGAGCCATTTCACTCACCCCTCACCCGATGGTATATAATATTTTAGGAAGCTTCCATGTTAAAGATGTGAACTGTGTGTTGCTTTGCCATATGTGAAAACCAGGCTGGAGTCTGGCACCACCTACCTCTTTGAAAGAAGCTTTGGTGCTGTGGTTTCTTTTGCTCTCTTTCTGCCTCTCTACCTTGTCTGTCTTTATCTAAATAATAAAAATGGGATTAAAAATTCGAGCTCACCTAATACATTCATGTTCCTGTTAAAATGAAAGAAAGAACATGCTTCTTGGCCCTCTGCATATGTTAACTGTGCTATCTTAAGTGCTTTCATTCCCTATGAAGTAATTTCTAGCTAATTATCCTCACCAAGGAACTTCATCTGTCAGCCTGTCTTCCTAATGTTCCTCCTGGTGGGGTCTGTTCCAATGAATAGAAACTGAGTTAATGGGGAGAAAATTGAATACTTACCAGGGCTGATTATTGGGGGAATTCCATCCAAGGTGATAAATGCTAGTGACATCATCAAAAGAAAAACTATTTTTTTTAAAAATTATATTAGTGATTTCATAATGATAAACAAGATTATAAAATAACAGGGATACAATTCCATACAGTCCCCTCTACCAGAGTTCCCTGTCCCCTCCCCTCCATTGGACACTTCCCTGTTCTCTATCCCTCTGGGAGTATAGACCAAAACTCTTTATGGGGTGAAGAAGGTGGAAGGTCTGGCTTCTGTCATTGCTTCTCTGCTGGACATAGGTGTTAGCAGGTGGATCCACACCCCCATCCTGTTTCTATTTTTCCCTAGTGGGGCTGGGCTCTGGGGAGGTGGGGTTCCAGGATACATTGGTGCGGTTGTCTGCCCAGGGAAGTCAGGATGCTGTCATAGTAGCATCTGCAACTTGGTGGCTGTAAATCGTTAAGATATACAACAGGACAAATTGTTTAATAAACAGGAACCCAAAGGTAGGAATAGGGCAGATGAAACTAGCAATCTTCAAGTGGGAAGAAGCTAGGAAGTCTATTTTAGGTATGAACACCTGATATTTTTAAACACATCTGTGCTACATTGCCACTGTTAAAAGATTTGTTAAAAGAAGGAAGGAAGAAAGGAAGGAAGGAAGGAAGGAAGGAAAGAAAGAAAGAAGGGGAGGATAAATGAAGGAGAGGAGAAGAGAGGAGAGGAGAGGAGAGGAGAGGAGAGGAGAGGAGAGGAGAGGAGAGGAGAGGAGAGGAGAGGAGAGGAGAAGAGAAAAAGGAGAAGAAAAATACAGAAAAAAAACAGAGTGCCGCAGGGGACACGACACAGTGACTAGACCTGCCTTCACTGAATGTGGAGAGTGAGACAGGCCGCCTGGCAGGGCTGCTTTACCCTGGGCGGGACCCAGACTGGAGACGTCATTCATCACATAGTAGCATTACAGCTCTGGGAGAAGCCTTGGTGCTAGCCTATCTCTCCCTCTCCTTCTGTCTCTGTCTCATTATGTCTGAATAAAGTTAGTCTGCAGCAGTGAAACTCCAGTGGTGACAATTAGAGCAAAACAAAGTGGAATCTGGAGAGTATTCTGACAAAAGGGTGTTCTGTGTGACAGATGAGGCCCCAGCAGCATGGAGGGGCAGGGGGCTGAGGACTGAGGACCCCCCCTATCTCTCAGGAGTGTTTCAGACCATCTAGAACCTGACCCAGCATGAGGGAAGGGAAGCTGGTCCATAGACAAGTATCTGCATCCCGTTTCTTTTGATTTGTTTACAAGGTTTTCATTTGTTTGATAGAGACAGAGAAATTGAGGGAAGGGTTGAGTGCACATGTTAGGATGCACAAGGACCCCAGCTGAAGTCCCTCTTCCCCCACGTGTGGCTGTCGGGAAGCTTCAAAAGCCCTGGGATAATACTGTAGGTTCTCTCTCTCTCTCTCTCTCTCTCTCTCTCTCTCTCTTTCTCTCTCCCTCCCTCTCTCCCTCTCTCTCTCTCTCTCCCTTCTCAAGTTCTGTCTCTATCTGAAATAAATAAATAAATAAATAAATAAATAAATAAATAAAAATTAAAAAGAGAGAGAAGGGGAGAGACAGACACAGAGAGAGAGAGACTTGCAGCATTGATTCACCAGGTCTTGAAACTTCCCTCCCCCTGCAGATGGAATATGTCACTAAAGTCCGCTTGAGGAGTCCTCTCCCATTGTATCTTTCTGAGAACCTCTTGGGAACCATTTAGCATTCTAGCACTTCCAGCTATGCTGAAAACAAGCCCTGTCTTATCATCTGTCCAGTGCAGGTAGGCAGGAAATCTGATAGCCAAAACAGACCCTGAGTCACACTGAGAAGTGGGTGGATGGGAAGAGACAGCAGCTGTGAGGAAGACAGGAACCAGCAAAGGAGGAGTCAGGAGGAGGAGGAGGAAGTTGGGCCCACCTAGCCAGGTGCTCACTGGGAGCCCAGACACAGGGAGGAGCCAGCAGGGGACAGGGGGCTGGGGCAGGAGGGGACAGACAGCAGGGCAGGGGCACAGGGCAGGTGGAGACAGACCATGTAGCCTTACTCCGCTGAGGCCTTTTTTGTTTCTGTTTTTATTACAACCAGGGTTACAGCTGGGGCTTGATGAATCCACTGCTGCCGGTGGCCATTTTTTCCGTATTTTATTAGATAATGCAGAGAGAAATTGAGAGAGGAGGGGTAGTCAGAGAGGGAGAGAGAGACAGAGAGATACCTGAAGACTTGTTTTCACCACTCTTGAAGCGCTGCTCCCCGCCTGCCCCCCTGCACTTCACCCCTGCAAGTGAGGAGCAGAGGCTGCAACCAGGGTCCTTTCCCATGGTAACATAGGCATTTAACCTGATGTGACAACAACACCCAGCACCGGGCTCCTCTGAGGCCTTTGTGTAAAGCAGGGTCATGTGAGGACTGGAATCTGAGTGTCAGAATCCCAGGGTTCATCTGGAAAGGTGAGGGTCCCTGGTGGAAAGTGGGACAGCTTAGATGTTTGTGCAGAAAAACAAGTGATAAGCCCTGGGAGGTCTGGCTGGAGCAGCAGGGCTGAGGCCCAGGAGAGGGAGGCTAGAGTTCTGGATCTGAGGTGAGATCTGGGGTAGGGTAGTGGGGGCAAGGGCAGTGCTCCGATGGCTGAGGTGAGCAGAGATGAGAAAACGGCTTTACTTGAATCCTCAACTTCTGTCCTAAACAAGGGGGGAAAGGGGCTTCCAGTTAGGGGAATATGAAAGACTGCTCTAGGACTAAACCAAGGAAGATTTCATTTTTAATTTTATTGTATGTGTGTGTGTGTGTGAGAGAGAGAGAGAGAGAGAGAGAGAGAGAGAGAGAGAGCCAATCCTCTGTTGATGGGCATTTAAGCTGTTTGCTGTCAAGAATAATCTCACATTTATTTATAATGCAAACCACATTGCTTCTCTTTCTTTTAAAAAACGTTTTATTTATTTATGTATTTATGTATTTATTGGGCAGAGACAGAAAGAAAGTGAGGAGGAGGAGATATAAAGAGCAAGAGAGAAAGAGAGACACCAGCAGCACTGCTTCACCACTTCTGAAACTTTCCTCTGTGGGTGGGAACTGGGGGCTTGAACTCAGATCCTTGCATATTGTAATGTATCTACTCAACCAGGTGTACCATCACCCCTCCACCCACATTGCTTTTCTACCTTGTCTGTGCCTCTAGAACTTAGCTGTCAGGAAAAAAAAAAAAAAAGATAGTATAGTCAGGGGCCCTCTGGAATATAACTAAAATAGGCCTACTAACTATATACAAAACAGAGACACCCCCCAAATCTTCATCTAGCTTATTCTAGCTTTTAGGTTCATGATTCATCAACAATTTGTTTGACTTTATATGTTAACTCTTCTTTCAGCCACCAGGTTCCAGATGATATCATGATACCGACCAGACTTCCCTGGACAGACAACCCCACCAGTGTGTCCTGGAGCTCCACTTCCCCAGAGCCCTTCCCCACTAGGGAAAGAGAGAGACAGGCTGGGAGTATGGATCCACCTGTCAAAGCCCAATATCAGCAGGGAAGCAATTACAGAAGCCAGAATTTCCACCTTCTGCATCCCACAATGACTCTGGGTCCATACTCCCAGAGGGATAAAGAACAGGAAAGCTATCAGGGGAGGGGATGAATACAGAGATCTGGTGGTGGGAATTGTGTGGAGTTGTACCCCTCTTATCCTGTGGTTTTTTTTTTTGTCAGTGTTTCCTTTTCATAAATAAAAGTAAAAAAAAAAAATGAATGTGGACTCATGTGGGGAAAAAAAGAAAGAAAGAAAAGGGACAAGGATTGCATGAGGATAAAAAAAAAAAAATGTGAAGCAGCAGCCCACAGGACTTTCCTGCAAAAGCCCCAGGTCCAATTCTGGGCATTCATTACCTATAGTCAGAGTTAAGCTATTGCTCTGGCCAAAAAAAAAAAAAAAAAAAAAAAAAAAAAAAAAAAAACATGGTGTCCTGAACTCTGTCTCAATTCCAACTGAGCTCAATTATTTCCTTTTTTTTTTTTTAATTTTTTTATTCCCTTTGTTGCCCTTGTTGTTTTATTGTTGTAGTTAGTATTGTTGTTGTCGTTGTTGGATAGGACAGAGAAATGGAGAGAGGAGGGGAAGACAGAGAGGGGGAGAGAAAGATAGACACCTGCAGGCCTGCTTCACCGCCTGTGAAGCGACTCCCCTGCAGGTGGGGAGCCGGGGCTCGAACCAGGATCCTTACTCCGGTCCTTGTGCTTTGTGCCACCTGCGCTTAACCCGCTGCACTACAGCCTGACTCCCCAAGCTCAATTATTTTCTGACATCCAAGGAAGCGTTTGCCTGTGGTGACCACTTTGTCCTGGTACGTTCTTCTCCCCACAGAGGACAAAGTATGGACCATCGTCTCCCATGACCTGCAGATGCAGACCACGGTGGTGGGCTACCACCCTGAGAAATACTCGGTGACCCAGCTCATCTACAGCGCCTCCATGGACCAGGTCAACGCCATCACCGGCAGCGCCGAGTACTGCGAGCAGTATGTCTCCTACTTCTGCAAGATGTCGCGGCTGTTAAACACCCCAGGTAGGCTGAGCACAACGTACTTCTTTTAATGACCTCCTCGGGCTGGTGCTTCGAATGTCTGGTGCCCTGTCCCCAAACAGATGCAGCTTAGTAGCTGTCTGGTCTTCAAAGTAGCCTTCAAAGTGTTGGCAGCTGCAGAAATAAGAAGAAGGAGGAGGGGGAGGATGATGGGGAAGGGGAGGAAGAGAAATAATAAAGGAAAACCATCACTCGGTGGTATTTTTCTGGAAGTGTGTGGAAAAGATTTTTCTAGAAAGTGCTGTTGTCTTAATCTGGAAGATCTTTTGGTTTTCTCTGTGTATGTGCGTTGGGGGCATTCCTGTTGTTTCCTTATTAGTGGCTTTGGACAAAGGTTTAGCAGAATTCCTCATGGACTTATAGGTCTTGGAGACTCTGTCATCTTGAGCTATCAAGATAGAAGGTTTCTGAAGGTTGTCGGCAGGTAGGCAGCAGATTGGTGAGAGGAGCTAGTGATTTCATTTCATTTAGTGAGTTCACTTCAAGGTATCTGTCTCAAAAGGATCTGCGTGTTTATTTGGATTTTTGTTTATTGTTTAGAGTGGTGGCTTCCTTTAGGTGATATTTCAGGATGCGTCCATGTGTGTTTGTGTTAGAGTCGCAGAAAGTACTTTCCAAAGCTAATACTCTAAAGAGTTCTACCACAAGACGCCTGGGTTCTGAGGTTCTTGGCAATAAAATTCAGGATGTCGGGAGAAGTTCTCAATCCTTCAACGTGTAGGCTGTCCTGTGGCATGGAAGCGCACACTTGGAGCTGGGAAGCACGGGATCACAAGGAGGGTCTTGGAGTAGATAAAGTGATGGACTCTCTTCAGGCATAATGGTGGAGAAAGCCTTAGGTTGACAGTGAGGTGTTTTCCAGATACCTACCAAGGGTGGATGAGAAACTGGAACCATGTGTCAGCAGCTGTGTTGGTGACTGTTACCCCTTTCATCAAGTGAAAAATAAAACAGTGGACTTTCAACTTTAGGGTCAAATTCTTAAGCCACCACACTTGCCAGGAAATGGTGATGGCTGTATTTGTGGTGGGGTGGGGGGGAGATGGGGAGAGGCATTGACTTCTAACACTTTGCGACTTTTCAAATAGTAATGGCACTCTGCTTATTTGGGGGGTGATTGTGACCATTTGATGAGGTGATATACTGCGTGTTTATCCTGGGTTTCTGTTGCTTTAGGACTTAATGAGGGGCATACTGAAGATTTTATCAGTGGCATACTGAAGATTTTATTTTTTTAATACTAAAAATCATTCAAAGTAGTGTTATATCAAAGGGTGGTATTCAAAGTGTTTTGTGACAACCAATATCCCAGTAATAGTTTTGCAGAGGAGTTGAAAGTGAAAGGGGGGGGCCAGGATCCTCTTAAGGGTCCTGGTTTGAGCCTCCCCCCCACACACAAGGTCGTCACTTCACAGGAAGTGAAGCAGGTCTGCAGGTGCCTTATCTCTTGCTCTCTCTTCCCCTCCTTTCTCTCAATTTCTCTGTCCTATCTGACAACAACAGCAGCAATAACAATAAAAATAACAAGGGCAACAAATGGGGGGAAAATGGTCTCCAGGAGCAGTGGATTCACAGTGCAGACACTGAGGCCCAGAGATAGCCCTGGAGGCCAAAAAGAAAAATCGAGGCAGTAGACACCGTTGTGAAATGTTGAGTGTTTTCCACATGCAATGTCTTACTCTAGAATTACAAACTCTTGTAACCTGTGAACTCTTTAAGAAAGTTAAATCTGAAATGATTGGCCCAGAGAATTAGTGCTTACTTGTGGAGAAGAGGGAAGGAAAAACAAACAAAAAAAGATTGTGACAGGGCTGTTGAGATCATGGCTCATTAAAGAGACAGGATTTTGCTGAAAATGGGCTGGGGGCTGGAGGCTGAACAATGGTTATGCAAATGACCTTCTCCCCTGAGGTTCCGAGCTCCCAGGTTCAATCTCCAGCACCACCAGAGCTGAGAAGTTTACTGGCAAAAGAAAAAAAAAAATCACTGGGAGTCGGGCGGTAGCGCAGCGGGTTAAGCACAGGTGGCGCTAAGCACAAGGACCAGCGGAAGGATCCCGGTTCGAGCCCCCGGCTCCCCACCTGCAGGGGGAGTTGCTTCACAAGCATTGAAGCAGGTCTGCAGGTGTCTGTCTTTCTCTCCCCATCTCTGTCTTCCCCTCCTCTCTCCATTTCTCTCTGTCCTATCCAACAACAATGACATCAGTAATAACTACAACAATAAAAAAAAACAAGGGCAACAAAAAGAATAAATAAATAAATTAATTAAATAAAAGAAAAAAAATCACAAAGCACAAGAGTAAACAACAACCTTCTAGAAGTTGAAGCCTGAAGGATTCCTAGCGCATGGCAAGAAATATCAAAAAAAAAAAAAAAAGGAAAAATAAGATTGGAAAGTGAAAATGGGAGAAACTGTGAGGAAATATAACACTGCCTGTCAGGCCCAGGGTCAGACAAGGGTTGGGTCAAAGGTCAGTCAGGGTTCAGGCCAAAGGGTCAGGCCAAGCATCAGTCAAGGGTCAGGCCAAAAGGTCAGACTGAGGGTCAGACCTAGTATCAGGCATCACTGACTGAAATGAGATTCAGGGAGGGGAGGCCTTTGTCAGGTAGGAGAAAGCCCAGGAAGCCAAGGAGGGAGGGAGGGAGAGACTGAGGGAGACCAGGCCCAAGGTTCACAGGCCCCATTTATTGTTCTCTTTATTGTTGCAGAAGAGAGAGAAGGTGAAGGGAGTGGGGGGTCGAGCACACCTGTTACAGTGCTCAAGGACCCAGGTTCGAGTCCCGGTCCCCACAGCTAGGGGAAAGCTTTGCAAGTGGTGAAGCAGGGCTGCAGATGTCATTCTGTTTTTTCTCACTCTCTGCCTCCCCCATCCCTCTTGATTTCTGGCTGTCTATATCCAATAAATAAATGAGGATATTAAAAAAATAAGTCGGGAGTCGGGCGGTGGCGCAGTGGGTTAAGCGCAGGTGGCGCAAAGTGCAGGGACCGGCGTAAGGATCCCGGTTCGAGCCCCCGGCTCCCCACCTGCAGGGGAGTCGCTTCACGGGCGGTGAAGCCGGTCTGCAGGTGTCTATCTTTCTCTCCTCTCTCTCTCTGTCTTCCCCTCCTCTCTCCATTTCTCTCTGTCCTATTCAACAACAAAGCAACATCAACAATGGCAATAATAACCGCAACGAGGCTGCAACAACTCGGGCAACAAAAAGGGGGAAAAATGGCTTCCAGGAGCGGTGGATTCATGGTGCAGGCACCGAGCCCAGCAATAACCCTGGAGGAAAAAAAACAAACAAACAAACAAAAAAAAATAAGTCAATGAAAGAGAGAAGAGGTTGGTGGCCCAGGCCAGAAGGCTGCCCTTTCTTCCATCTTCAGTCTTCTGCAGCCTTTATACCCTCAGCTGACAGTAAGTGTCAGTATTACCAGTCCATCAGTACTCAGGGGCTTCACATGAGTAACAGCAGGGGCATCAGGTGATCGACACCAGGGACGTCTCCTCATTGATCTCAGGTGTAAAAGGTGACGTGTGCAAAACACAGGCTTCCAGTCAGGGGGTAGCCCTGTCCTGATGGCACCATTGATCGAGAGCAGCGAGGACTCTTCGTGAAAACTGGTGGTTTTCATACTTACACCTGTGTTAGCACCCCCTGGAGTTGTGTGGCCTGGGCAGGGTCGCTGTAGTCTCAAGTTCTGAGCCTCAGCATCACATAAGACAGAGTGACGCTTTGGTGGTGTTTTCCCTCTTTTACAGAAATAAGTGCTTTTTTAAAAAAGCTTTATTTATTTATTGTACCTTTTGTTGCTCTTTTTGTTTAACATTGTTGTGGTTATTGATGTCATTGTTGTTGGATAGAACATAGAGAGAAATGGAGAGAGGAGGGAAAGACAGAGAGGGGGAGAGAAAGACAGACACCTGCAGACCTGCTTCACCGCCTGTGAAGTGACTCCCCTACAGGTGGGGAGCCAGGGGCTCGAACCGGGATCCTTACGCCAGTCCTTGTGCTTTGCGCCACGTGTGCTTAACCTGCTGCGCAACCTCCTGACTCCCAATAAATACTTTTTAAAAGAAGAACCTGGAGTGGTTCATAAAACAAAATTTGCCCGATGCCACTCCCACATTTCTGACTCTGGCTAGACACTTGGCACCTGTCCTAATGACTTTGGACTGAGTCACGTCCCTCCAACATTGAGATGCTGCCGTCCCAATCTGTAGGATGGAAATATTCTAACCTGTAGTGTGGCATATCTAAAGTGAGTTTTCAGGAGGGAATTAAGGGTGAATGATGTCATAGTCTAGGTTCTTAATATGATCGGATTGGTGACTTTATAAATAGACATACGGAGACCCTTCCTCCATTCCCCTCACCCTTCCCTACCTCATGGGTGGGCACAGTGAAAAAAAACAACTGAATGTTGGGAAGAGGATTCTCACCAGAAACCAGACTGACTGCCATCTTGAACTTCAGCCCACCGATATCAATATTTCAGAAGTCAGCAGTGTAAGGTAGTGAGTTCCCAGGTGAGGCAGACCTATTGCAAAACCAAATTTGCAGAACCATCACTGCAGAACGAACAACTTTAACACCAACTCCTTGATTTCTTCACCTCTACTTACCATAACTTTTTCTGCTGAGTCCTATTTCCAGTGCTCAGGGAAAACTTCCTCTGATCACAGAAAAATCCTTATGGTGTGTTGTGTACAGAATGAACCCGGGGCCTGGTGAGCACACACGTTACAGTGCGCAAGGATCTGGGTTCAAGCCCCCGGCTCAAACCTGCATGGGAAAAGCTTCAGAAGTGGTGAAGCAGTGCTGCAGGTGTTTCTCTGTCTCTCTACTTCTCTGTCTACCCAATCCTCTCAATTTCTAGCTGTCTCTATCCAATAAGCAAATAAAGATAATAAAAAATTTTTTTAAAAAGAATGAACCCCGGGGTCAGGCGGTCCACTGGGATAAGCTCACATGGTACCAGAATGAACCCCATTCACTCCTCTGCACTGCTTCTTGAGTGAGTCCTCCTTATTAAGTTTAGCCAGTGATTCCAATTTACTGGTCTCCAGTGCTGCAGGGGAGATAGGACTGAGGCTGAACTGCTGGCTAGAAGACTAAATAGATGTCATCAGTCTTTTGCTTTTTATTCTGTGAGTGAGTGAGTGAGAGTGTACATGGTGTATGTGTGTGTGTGCATGTGTGTGTGTCCTTTAACTCTAAAGTCTACTTTTACTTCTTAAATTTGACCTTAGTTGATAACACACACACACACACACACACACACACACACACACACACACACACACACACACATTCTCTCCCTCTCCCTCTCCCTCTCCCTCTCCCTCTCCCTCTCCCTCTCCCTCTCTCTGACTTCTAATTTAGTTCAGTTTCTGATCCTATCCAGTGGAGAAATAGGTTTGGAGGCAAGAAAAAAAGAAAGAAACAAAGAAAGAAAGAAGGAAAAAAAAAAACCTGTTTGCCTTTTGTGATCCCGGTCTTGCAGCTCCTTTTTCTCTTCTTCTCGACTCCTTTCTGTCCCCTCCCCATCACTGTGATACTGCACAGATCATCCTTCTATCAAAACACGGGGTGTCCAAAGCTTAGAACTTTGGCGACTTGTCATCCAGCAGTACTTCATCCCGTTCCCTAATGGTGGGTGACACAAGCACTCTGCAAGGTCAGATGCCTTTTCAGCTGGGGAACTACTAAACTGAAACCAAGAATGAATTGGGAGAAATATAGAGATAAGTCACTTGGTAGGGCACCTGTCTGGCCATTCGCTAGAAGCCCAGGGGAAGCGTCAGCACTGTGATGTCTCTCCATTTCTGTCTCTTTGTCTCTCTATGTGTGTATGAGCCACTTGGCCTTTGCAGAGCAGTGGGATTATGTATGCACAATGTCCTAGCCATGTTAGTTGTTTTCTGCAGACAGTAAACATAATAGCTTCCTTGTTTTATTATCATGTACCTTCCACTTCAGGACACCTGGGAATAATCGACTTTCTTACTCAGATAGGATTTGTTCTTAAGAAATGTTTGGGAGTCGAGCAGTAGGTAGCACAGTGGGTTAAGTTCAGGTGGCTCGAAGCGTAAGGACTGACATAAGGATCCTGGTTCGAGCCCCCCGGCTCCCCACCTGCAGGGGCTTCGCTTCACAGGCAGTGAAGCAGGTCTGCAGGTGTCTTTCTCTCTCTCTCTGTCTTCCCCTCCTCTCTCCATTTCTCTCTGTCCTATCCAACAGTGACTACATCAATAACAGCAGTAATGACCACAACAATGATAAAACAAGAAGGGCAACAAAAGGGGAAAAAAATAACCTTCAGGAGCCGTGGATTCATGGTGCAGACACCAAGCCCCAGCAATAACCCTGGAGGCAAAAAAAAAATTAATTTCTCTTACACATCCACGTTATTATATGCTCTTACCACATTTGAAAATGAAAATAAGTTAAGGCCTTTTTGTTAGGCAATAAGGCAAAAGAGGGACATTTTATTTACTTACTTAAATTATTTTTTAAACATTATTTATTTATTATTGGATAGGCAGAGACAGAGAGAAATTGAGAGAGGATGGGGAAATAGAGAGGGAGAGAGACAGAGAGACACCTGCAGCCCTGCTTCACCACTCGTGAAACTTTCCTTCTGCAGGTGGGGACTAGGGGCTTGAACCTGGGTTAACACATGTGCTTAACCAGGTGCAGTACCACCCAGCCCCTTATTATTTTTTTTTGTATTTGTGATTAATTGTAGGTTACAAGATTGTAAGATGACAGTGTATATCTTATACTGCCCCAACCACCCGGATTTCTGTGTCCCGAGCCTCCCACGTCTCCATGATAACCACTGTAGTTCTAACAGCGTTTTAGAGACACTTTGTTTGTTTCAAAGAAGCCATAAAAACTTCAGCTTGAAATCTTACTTTTCTTTGCTTTCTTTTCCAACATCCCTGATTTGGCCCTGACAGGTATATTAAAAAACCCGATTTAGATCACAATTTCTTTGGAGCCATGGTGAAAGCCATTTGATGGGAAAGGAATAAAAACATGCCTTTCCCTTTTCCAGAGCACTGGACTTTCATGTTTTCAATATCAAAGCACTTCGAAAAGAACAAGCGAATTGTATATCCATGGAACAGAAACACGATGATGCAAAAAAAAAGGTTACCCCATTTCTTTGCAGATGCAAGATACGAAAACCAAACGTTGATGGTTTTTTATTTTTGTTTTGTTTTGTTTTTTCCTGGAAAGGTCTTTTCAAAAGAAACTCTCAACCTAAGTTTTAACACTTGCAACCCATTTCCTGTTGTTACATTGTGAGGAAGTTGCTGGGAACAGATGCTCAGAGACTCTGTAGCCAGAAAAGGGCAGAGATGGGACTAGAGCTCAGTCACTGGTCACACTGCCTCAGGAGTGGGCATGTGGGAACTGGTATGAAAACCCACCTGCAGAGACAAGGGATTCATTCTCTGAAATAGGACACTAATTTCTGTCTAGAGACTCAGATATCTCCTCTTTTATCTTTATCTACATGTATGTATATATAGTATTTATAAAAAGGAAACACTGACTGACAAAATCATAGGATAAGAAGGGTACAACTCTGCACAATTCCTGCCACCAGAACTCTGTATCCCATCCCCTCCCCTGATAGCTTTCCTATTCTTTATCCCTCTGGGAATATGGACCCAAGGTCATTGTGGGATGCAGAAGGTGGAAGGTCTGGCTTCTGTAATTGCTTCCCCAATGAACATGGGCGTTGACAGTTTGATCCATACTCCCAGCCTGCCTCTCTCTTTCCCTAGTAGGGTGGGTCTCTGGGAAAGCAGAGCTCCAGGACACATTGGTGAAGTTGTCTGTCCAGGGAGGTCTGGTTGGCATCTGGAACCTGGTGGCTGAAAAGAGATTTAATATACAAAGCCAAACAAATTGTTGACTAATCATGAATCTAAGGCTGGAATAGTGCAGATGAAGAGTTGGGGGAGAGGGTCTCCGTTCTGTAGATAGCTAGATATCGTTTAATTCCATCTCATCAGTGCAGGGAGAGAGGACCAGGTCACAAGACTCCATATTGGACACCAGCAGGCAGAGGGCTGAGCTTGTAGATTAAAGAGGAAGCAAGGACCACAGGGAAGACCAGAATCAGAGGGGACGAGGAATTGGCTAGAACAGACTGCAGGTTGCTATTTGATGAAATTAGCTACAGATTATGTTGCTTTTCTCCAGAAGTAAACTCATTCCCACCTTAGTGGCTGTTTTTAATTTTTAATTCTTTATCATCACACATACACACAAAAAAGCTCTGGTTCCACTTTTATTTATTTATTTATTTATAGCCTCCAGGATTATTGCTGGGACTAGATACCTGCACTATGAATCCACTGCTCCTGGAGGCCATTTTTCCCTTTTTGTTGCCCTTGTTGTTGTTATCATTGTTGTTGTTATTACTGTTGTTGTTGTTGTTGGATAAGACAGAGAGCAATAGAGAGAGGAGGAGAACACAGAGAGGGAGAGAAAGATAGACACCTGCAGACCTGCTTCACCACCTGTGAAGCGACCCCCCTGCCGGTAGGGAGCCAGGGGCTCGAACCAGGATCCTTACACTGGTCCTTTCGCTTTGTGCCATGTGCACTTAACTCACTGGGCTACTGCCCAGCCCCTCTTTTTATTTATTTATTTATTTTTTACTATCTTTATTTATTGGATGGAGACAGCCAGAAAATGGGAGGGAAGGGGGAGATAGAGAGGGAGAGACAAAGAGACATTGAAAGCCCTATTTCATGACTCACAAAGTTTTCCCACTGCAGGGTGGGACCAGGGGCTCGAAGCTGGTTCCCTGAGCACTGTAAAATGTGTGATCAACCAGATGTGCCACCACCCAGCCCCCTGGATCAACTTTTTCAGACACAATGGTGGGGCGGGAGGAGCCTCACACAAGAGTTCCCATCAATGTGATTGGGGCTTGGCTCAAGCCTGGGTCACATAAATGGCAAAACAGGTTGACTGTTTCGGTGAGCTGTTATACCTAACTAATTGCTTTGTTTTTTGTTGTTAGTTTTTGTCCTGTTAGCCTACTCTCCCATTCTGTCCATCCAGATTATTGGCTAATTTAATACCACATATTTTTTCTTAATTTTTATATTTTTTTATAGAATGGAAATATTGACAAGACTATAAGATGAGAGGGGTACATTTCCACACAGTGCCCATCTCCACAGATCTATATCCAATCCCCTCCCTTGATAGCTTTCCTATTCTTTATCCCTCTGGGAGTATGGACCCAGGAATCATTGTGGGATGCAGAAGGTGGAAGGTCTGGCTTCTATAATTGCTTCCCTGCTGAACATGGGTGTTGGCAGGTGGATCCATACTCCCAGCCTATCTCTCTCTTTCCCTAGTGGGGCAGGGCTCTGGAGAAGGGGGGCTCCAGGACACATTGGTGGGGTCCTCTGCCCAGGGAAGTCTGTTTGGCTTCATGGTAGCATCTAGAACCTGGTGGCTGAAAAAGAGTTACCATATAAAGCCAAACAAATTGTTGACTAATCAGGAACCTGAAGGCAAGAATATTGCAGATGAATATTTGGGGTCTCTGTTTTGGAAAAAGCTAGTAGGTCTATTTTAGGTCTATTCCAGAGATCCCATGAATTTATTAGTTTTTCTTTGCCTGACATCTAATATGCAGGTGGATGCAGCTTACTGTCTGGGGAGATGGTGTCAAAGTTGGAAAAAGGACTGGAAAGCTAGATCAGGGAAGTGAGTAGCTCCCAAAATATGAGGAAGGTATATATATTGTTAACTATAAACCCCACCGGGTTTACTCAAACCGGTGAATGAGTTTGAGTTTAACAAAGGCAGAAAAAGTTAAAACTTAATGTCCTGATATATAGCCCAGCAGGTATCAGTATATTTTACCAAAAAGAAATAGAGATTCATTGAGGAAGGGTGGTTTGGGTCAAAAATGAAATGTAAACACCTGGATCTAAACGAAATATGAAAAAAAAGTCATCATAGCTACAAGTAGTGGAGAATTATATATATATATATATATATATATATATATATATATATATATATTCCTTTTATCAGAAACATTTTTTCTTCTATTCAGAATTGTCATATTTTTTGTGTCACCTCTAGACCTACAGAACAGGTAAATCTATAAAATATGTGTAGACATGGTTCACAGAATTAAAAAAAAGCAGGAGTGATCTGAGAAGAAATAAAATTGAGGTTATATATCCAGGAGAAAGGTCTATGAGAGAGAAGGCCTTGAGAAAATAAAAATAATATTGAACTGCCTTAGAAATTTCCTTTTTTAATGAGAAAGGAGAAAAGTGAGGGATTTGGGCTCCACTTATATTAGAAAGGATTCCGTAGAGATTTTATCTGTAGCAGCTTCTTAGGATGGCATAGATGAGATGCTTGCCTATGCACAGAAGATTCAGGGAGAAAAAAGAAACTTAGCAGGCTGCATCTAATTCTGACAGCTGACACTACATCACGTGGCAGGCCGAGACTGTCTCTCAAACTATCTGACATCACATTAATGAGTTTCCCGTGATTCAAAGTCAGATTCCTGGGATTAACTTGATTGATCAGCATACTCTTGTTCGATCTCAAGTATGATCCAAGTCTGCAAGATTGAGATGTAGGATGAAAAAGACCACTCTATTAACTTCTAATGAGGAGAAGAACTGCTGAAGGGTTCAAATGGCCTTGCCAGCATGTCCTGTGCGAACCAGGCACAGGGAGAACCGAATACTAAATCGGATGCCAGTGGGTCTATCTGTAACCAAAAAAAAAAAACAAAAAAAACTGGAATACTGAATGAATTACATCCTTATACTCTGCCTTGCCAAATCATCATTCCCTGCCCTGGGGAGCCATAGGGAGGCCTGATTAACATCAGATCTTACTTCTTGAACTTGAAATTGGAACACAGATTAAATCCTACGAGTTGAGAGTTGAACGGAATAGACAAACTCTGAACCACTGAGCCCTGTCTTTAGATTGTACTTTGGTCATTCTAGTTCCTTCTAACACACACACACACACACACGGAGACACACACACACACAGGGACACACACACACACACACACACACACACACCTCTCCTTTTGTTACTTTTTGTTTTATTTCTTCTGTCTTCTCTGTGAGTGAATCTGGTCAGATTATAGTGAAGTCTTGCTGGGCTGAGAGTCTTCTAATCTTTGTGGTCATTGTGTTTCAGTCCTTTCATTAAGTGTTGATTATTGAAATCAGAGGACAATCCTATTTTCAAAACTCTTCAGAGAAGCCCCTAACACCCCCAACTCTGATCACCTAAGTCAGCACAAAGAGTTTCTTAATGTTCTCACTAAGCCTGTATTTCTGTGGGAGACAGTTTCCAATGCTACCTTATTGTACACAAGTAACTGAATTTCCTTTCTAAAGAAGAGAAAAGACGGAGGAAAGGAGCAGAGTATGGTAGACCTAGAAGATGTGCCCTGCCTATAACCAAATCCTTAAGGTATTTTCAATCTTAGGAGGTTGAGAATTGACATTGATTGAGATATTCACATTTATTGCTAGAGAAAGTGAATTCTGACTCTCTTGGGGGACCCACTGGGATATGTAGATATGCTACTTTTCTTCTTATTGGCCTTTATAGATTTTTAAAATCATTTCTTTCATATAAAACCTTCTAATTTGAAATTGACTAGGGAGATTGAAGAAATACTTACTCAGCAAAAATGCAGTCAAAATGGAAAAAAAAAGTTTTGTGACAGGTTAAACCGTGGATTCTCTGGAAACTTTGATGAGAATAAATACTTGCAAAGCAGAGCAAACATTGGAGTGAGTAAACTTTATAATTTGTAAGTGTGAAAATAATGTATGATTGTGGAAAATAATGGCAGGACTTTTGTGTTTTGCATGGAATTGCACCAGAATACAATCATATGATAATAACCAGAGAGATAAGCAAGGAGAAATGCAAATGCCAACAACCTGAGTATCTCAAGATTAATTTATAGCCAGTGGTATTACATTTGTTTAAGATTGACAGCAGGTTTAAACCCCAGGGAAGCAGAAGGAGTGCAAAGAATAGATTGCATTTTGAGGAACTCTTGACACCTTCCAAGATGTTGTCTAATGAGGTGATGTGGTATAAAAGAATCTCTTGATGACTATTTTGCATAATGTCGTCTCCCCTAAGAGACCGCCTTGACAGAATAACACAGAAACTGAAATGAGGAAGCCAACAAACAAACAAATAAGAAAACATTTAATATTTTTCCCAGTGTTTGCAAATACTAAGGATCATTTCCTTTCCTTTTCTTTTTTTTTTCCTCCAGGGTTATTGCTGGGCTCGGTGCCTGCACCATGAATCCACCACGCCTGGAGGCCATTCCCCCCACACACCTTGTTGCCCTTGTTGTTGTAGCCTCGTTGTGGTTATTATTATTGCCATTGTTGATGCTGTTTGTTGTTGGAGAGGACAGAGAGACATGGAGAGAGGAGGGGAAGACAGAGAGGAGGAGAGAAAGATAGACACCTGCAGACCTGCTTCACTGCCTGTGAAGCGACTCCCCTGCAGGTGGGGAGCCGGGGGATCGAACCGGCATCCTTACGCTGGTCCTTGCACTTTGTGCCACATGCGCTTAACCCACTGCGCCACTGCCCGACCCCTTGAGGATCATTTCCTAACCCCTGCTCCATTAGTTCTCCTGAGAGACCACCTGGATGTCCTTGGAATGGACAAATGATACATAAAGGGATATATCCGAGTTTCAACTTGTTTATAACTCTTGGTGCTTGTCGAAAAACTGCCCATATCGGATTATGAGTCAGACAAAGCCCCAGCTGTCTGAGCTGTATCATGCCAATCTGGTGTAGACACATTCCTATCAAGGACACTCAGTTATGGACAGGCTTGTGGTCGGTCAGGTCAACCCTGAATATTGCCCAAAGTAGTCTGTCTTTCGTCATCTATTCTTTTATTCTTCAAACCCCCCCTCCTTTTTTTTTTTAATCCTTTGATGGAGAACTTCCTCTTCCTGGAGATACCTGTCTTCTGATCACTTCTGACCATCCAAAGATGGAAAGTTTGGTGCACTGATTTTCAGATGAATATATATCACAAAGAACCTGTTCGGTTTTTATGCTGTTACTCATTCTACACGATAAAATCAAACCCAGTACTCATAATGTCTTGCTTTAATTTCATCTCTTATACAGACAGAGAAGGCTACTCTGATAGAATGTTACATCTGCTGCTCGATTACTTACTAGTATCAAAAAGTTTCAGTTACTGGAGCCCAGTGAAAGTCCACATGATAGAATATACATATTACCGTGTGCAAGGACCTGAGTTCAAACCCCTGGTCCCCACAAGCATATAGGAAGCTTCAGGGGCATATCTAAAGCAGTGCTACAGATAGTTTAGTTTCCCTCTTGCCCTGCCCCCATTCCTCTCAATTTCTCTATGTCTCTATTAAAAAAGAGGGAAAACAATAAGGAAAAATAAATAGCTTCTAGAAGTCCCAGTGATAATCCTGGTAGCAATAAAAAAAAATTGAAAGGCTTCAGTCACTGCAAAACATAGAACTTACTGCATGATCTTTGTCATGGGCTTGTTCCAATCAGCAATCAGTTTTGGTGGCTTGAGTCACAGAGGACAATCTCGTTTTCAGAATTTAGGGATTCTCTGTGATCTTTACCATAGGAACCACCTAAGACCAGTAGAAATGTTTTCTTCCCCCTTACTTTTTTCTTCCATTTTTTTTCTTTTCTTGCTAGGTCTTAATTGCTTTGGGTTAGAATGAAGGAGAGGGAAAGAGAACAGAGGAATAGGTAGCACAACACAGCATAAAAGCTCCCTCCAAGGAGTTGGCGGTAGCACAGTAGGTAAAGCGCATGTGGTTTGAAGTACAAGGACCAGGATAAGGATCCAGGTTCGAGCCCCCAGCTCCCCACCCACAGGGGAGTCGCTTCACAGGCAGTGAAGCAGGTCTGCAGGTGTCTGTCTTTCTCTCCCCCTCTCTGCCTTCCCCTCCTCTCTCCATTTCTCTCTGTCCTATCCAATAATGACGACAACAGCAACAACAATAATAACTACGACAATAAAACAACAAGGGCAACAAAAGAGAAAATAAAATTTTAAAAAAGCTTCTTCCAATAAGGTGGGGGTAGGGGTCAGTTTTTAACCTGGGTGGTATACGTGACAGAGCAGGTGCACTATCCAGGAGAGCTATTTTGCTAGCCTCAAATGGTTTTGGTCTTTCATTCTCTCTCTCTCTCTCTCTCTCTCTCTCTCTCTCTCTCTCTCTCTTTCGCTCTCGCTCTCTTTCTCTCTCATCTCCAGGGTTATCTCTAGGGCTTGGTACCTGTACTATCCACTGCTCCTGGAGGACATTTTTTTCCATTTTTTTTTTTTGTTGCCCTTATTATGATTCTTATTGCTGCTGTTATTGGATAGGACAAATAGAAATTGAGGGAGGAGGGGAAGACAGAAGGGGGGAGAGAAAGAGAGACACCTGCAGACCTGCGTCACTGCTTGTAAAGTGACCTCCCTGCAGGTGGGGAACCAGGGCCTCGAACTGGGATCCTTAGGCCAGTCCTTGCGCTTTGTGCCATGTGCACTTAACACACTGAACTACTGCCCAATGACCCTCAAATGGCCTCTTAATGTTCTCACCAAGTCTGTCTTTTTTTATGAGAGCAAGTGTTTCTATTGTTGTATTATTACATGCAGTTATCAAGATAATCTTCTCATTCCAAAGAATAGGAAAGACAGGTAAGAAGTAAACTAGGTGGATTTAGGAGATGTACTTTACCTGCCACCAAATCCCCAAGATTTTTTCCAGTTCTAGGAAAAGGAAAAAATTATCCCAATAAGATGTTTATACAGGTTGCCATCTTGTTTTGTATGCATCATTTTTCATTGGAAACTCGTCATGTTTCCCTCGGGCAGTAGCACAGCAGGTTAAGTGCATGTGGCGTGAAGTGCAAGGACCGGCCTAAGGATCCTGGTTCGAGCCCCCTGGTTCCCCACCTGCTGGGGAGTCTTTTCATAAGCAGTGAAGCAGGTCTGCAGGTGTCTATCTTTCTCCCCCTTCTCTGTCTTCCCCTCCTCACTCCATTTCTCTCTGTCCTATCTAACAATGGCAACATCAATAACTACAACAACAATAAAAAACAACAAAGGGGAAGTAAATAAATATAAAAATTAAAAAAAAATTAATAGTGATTTAATAATGATAGTGATTTAAGAATGATCAATAAGATTGTGCAATAAGAGGGTTAGAATTCCATACAGTTCCCATCACCAGAGTTCTGTATCTTGTCCTTTCCTTTGGAAACTTCCCTATTCTTTATCCTCTGGGAGTATGGACAGAAATTCTTTATGGGGTACAGAATGTGGGACTCTGGCTTCTGTCATTGCTTCTCCAGTGGACATGGGTGTTGGCAGGTGGATCCAAACCCCCAGCCTGTTTCTATCTTTCCTTAATAGCACAGGGTTCCAGGGAGGTGGGGTTCCAGGACACATGGGTGAGGTTGTCTGCCCAGGGAAGTCAGGATGGTGTTATGGTAATATCTGCAATTTGGTAGCTGAAAAGCCTTAAGATATAAAACAGAACAAATTATTTAATAACCAGGAACCTAAAGGTAAGAATAGAGCAGATGAGACTTGGGATCTTCATGTTGCAAGAAGCTAGCATGGCAGCTTGAAGGCAACAGCTAGACAGATTCTCCGCAATAAACAAAACAAAACAAAACAGACAACAACAACAAACCCTGCTTCAAATCCTGGGAATCCCAGGTAGGAACAGATTTCCAGGCCAATAGGAGATATTATAGATACAGGTATAAAGAAGAAACATGGTGGGATATTATAACTCAGCTTTAAATTGGAGAAAAGGGAGCTGAAAAGGACAAAGGGAAAGTAAGCTATTTCCTTTTGAAAATGTTTTTCCCTGCCTCCATTCATTCCTTGAACTGCTGTGTGTTGGTCATCTACTGTGCTGTAAGGTAGCAAATCCAATTTCTGTGGATGACTGAAAAATGGACAAAAGCTGATAGAAGTACTTTAAATTGCTCAACCCAGAGAGAAGCAGAAGTGTGGGAATCCGGCAGCCAGTAGCTCATGTTTTACTGCACCTTGACCTCAACATGGACTCTGAGGAGGTCTTCGCTGAAGGAGAGAGAGCTAAGAAAAATGTATTCATTCTACCCACTCTGCTTCCTCAGACACCCCATCCCAACCCTTAACAAAAACACAGTGTGACAAGTCTCTATAAGGAGATGAGTCTGCAAGGTGCTGCCACCTGGCTGTGGTGGTCCCAAACCTCTTACCAAATTATGTCTTCATCAGTTCTCGGCCCACTCCCAGGAGAAACAGCTTAGGATGCATGTTCCTGTAGATTGCAAAGAAGGCAGGTCGGCCCCTGACTGAACAACCAAAAGCAAGCTTCAGTTCATTTCTTAGATCCAGATGACATGCTTATTAGTCAAATATGCATCACTGGGAAAGAATATATCTATATGTATATGTATATATATTATGTAATGTCTTAATGTAACATATAATCATAATATATAATATTATGTTATATTATATATGTATAATACTCAGCTATAAGATATGAGTATTTATTTTTATTGGTTTCATTTTAATGAGAGAGAGAAAGAAAAAGAGCTACATGGGTAAAAATATAGAGAGACACAGAGAGATACAAAGACACACCCCAAGAGAAGAGAGAGAGGGGGGGGGAGAAAGACCAGATCACTGCTCAGCTCTAACTGATGGTGGTGTGGGAGACTGAACCTGAAACTTTGGAGCACCAAACATGGAAGTCTTTTCTTTAAGAGTTTTCTTTTACATCATATCCATTTATTTTGTAGAGACAGAGAGAAATTGAAAGAGAAAGGGAAGGGGCAGGTGGTGGCACACCTCATTAAACACACACACTACAGTGCCCAAGAACCCAGGTTCAAGTCCCTGGGCCCCACCTGCAGGGGGAAATCTTCATGAGGGGTGAAGTGGAGTTGCAGGTGTCTCTTTGTCTCTCTCCTCCTCTCCCCTCTCAATTTCTTTCTGTCTCTACAAAATAAATGGATGCAATATAAGATATGTTTTTTAAAAAAAGAGAGGGATGGGGAAGATAGAGAGGGAGATAGATATATAGATGTATATAGATATATATGGAGAGAAAGAGAAAATATATTTTCCATATATATATATACATATATATATATATATGGAGAGAGAAAGAGAATGAAGATACATATATATATATATATATATATATATATATATATATATAGAGAGAGAGAGAGAGAGAGAGAGAGAGAGAGAGAGAGAGAGGGAGAGGGAGAGGGGGAGGGAGAGGGAGAGAGAGAGAGACAGACTTACAAAACTATTTCACTGCCTGTGAATCTTCTTTCCCCCATCGGTGGGCAGCAGGGGCATAAACCTGAGAGTCCTTGTGCATGGCAGAGTGTTTTTACCAGGTGTGCCACCACCTGGCCCCATGAAAGTCTTTTTGCACAACAATTATGTTTCCTGGAAGTCGGGCAGTACCTCAGCAGGTTAAGCGCAAGGACTGGTGTAAGGATCCCAGTTCGAGCCCCTGGCTCCCCACCTGCTGGGGAGTCACTTCACAAGTGGTGAAGCAGGTCTGCAAGTGTCTGTCTTTCTCTCCCCCTCTCTGTCTTCCCCTCCTCTCTCCATTTCTCTCTGTCCCATCCAACAACAACAACATCAACAACAATAACAACAATAACTACAACAAGGGAAACAAAAGAGAGTAAATAAATAAATAAATAAATAAATAAATAAATAAATAAATAATGTTTCCCTTCCACACATACACACACAGCTACCTGGCTACAACATGGGGGTGGGTGGGTGGACTGCAGATGATTATATTAAATGAGTCAGAAAGAATACCAGGCAATCTCACTCATTATGTGGGAGTTGGGAGACAAAGCCAAGAAACTATCAGGGTGAAATACAATTAAGCCCATAACTGAAGTTAGTAGATCTGAAGCTCTGGAGAGAGCTAAGAGTGACTGGGAACCAGTACCCTACACTTCAGGCAGGTGTCATTTTAGTGTTAGGTAAGATATTCTGGCTCATAGTTTGAGGAGAAGTGAAACTCTACCCACAAAACAGTAACTCTGTTTTCCTCATTATAAAACACATGAAAAAAATATACATATGTAACACCTCCAGTCTGACTCCTATAGTGTAAACAGACACTTGTCCCAATAAAGTACCGCTCTTGTCCCAATTAAGTACTGCTCTTCCCGGGCACAGTGCCCTTTACAAGTCAGAGTTGAGGGCCTATAGCTCAGTCATCTCCAGAGACCAGCGTTTTCAGGGGTCATTTATCCCATTGCTGGAATGGAGCCTTTGCCAGATCCCCTCCCTACCCAAGGGGCTGAGTCACTGGAACATCGTGGTTCTTGGCAAGAGTTATAGAAGGAAATAAGATTAAGGTGTCAGGGTTGGGTAGGAAATTCAAATCAAATGATTTGGAAATGTAGCTAAGCACAATATAATTACCTAACTTATAATTATCCCAGAACATCAGGCCCACTATCCCTAAAGGCTTCATTTTCCACAAAGAGACAAAAGCAAGAGCATCAAGTAGCAGATGGTACTCTTGTGTGGGAGCCATTGACTAATGGGCACGTCTCACCTTAAGAGAAGCAAGCAGACTTTCAGCTACCCTGTTGCAGATGCTACTAGGATTCTTTCCTGACTTCCCTGGGCCGATGACCTCAGCAGTATATCCCATAGTCTCAGCTCTCCCGAGCCCCACCCCACTAGGGAAAGATAGAAACACATTAGGGGTATGGATCCACGTGCCAATATCCATGTCCAGCAGAGAGTCTGTTACAGAAGCCAGAACTCCCACCTTCTGCACCCCCCAAAAAATGTTGGCCCATACTCCCAGAATGGGAGAAATGACAGGGGGAAGATGACCAGAGGGCTCTGAACTCCAGCTCCATCAAGATCTGGAGAGAGAAGAGGACAAATGGAAGGACACTTGGAAGTAGTAATAATAGGTGTAGGTGTGACTTAGAAAGGAAGAGAAGGCAAGACCATAGTAAAAAATGGGTGAGGAGAGAAAGAAGAGATCAGAAAGAGAGGAGGGAGAGGAGAGGAGAGGAGAGAGAGAGAGAAGGAGAAGGAGAAGAGAGGAGAGAGAGAGAAGAGAGGAGAGGTGAAGAAAATAGAAGAGAAGAGAGAAGAGAGGAGAGAAGGGAGGGGAGGGGGGAGGGGAGGGGATGAGGGGAGGGGAGGGAGGGGAGGGAGGAGGGGAGGGGAGGAGGGGAGGGGAGGGGAGGGGAGGGGAGAGGGAGAGGAGAGGAGAGAGAGAGGAGAGGAGAGGAGAGGAGAGGAGAGGAGAGGAGAGGAGAGGAGAGGAGAGGAGAAAGAAGAAAAAGAGAGAGGGTAGTCAACTCATATCTGTGACCTTGGGAGAACTACTGATGTTTCCAGTGGAAGACATCGGACACAGAACTGGTGGTTGGAATGGTGTGGAATTATATCCCTGACATCACATAGTTTTGTAAACCATTATTAAGTCAGTAATAAAACTGAGAGAGAGAGAAGCCAGCAAAGAAGTTGGTGACAAGAACAACTGTTGGTGTGACTGTATGAGGTTCACGGTCCATTCTTTCTGTTCCTTCCACTTCTTTGTGCTAGTGAAATTATCATTAAAAAAAAAAAAAAAAACCTCTACAACACTTCAGAGTCATCATAGCTCTGTCTGCCTCTGATCACCTAGAATTAGCTCCCAAATCAACACTATGAACCAATAAATTGGACTGACTTCAACAGTTCCAACACTTGGGGGCATGTTTTATTTTATTCTCTAAATGTTCTATGACACATTTTAGTGTAGACAAAAAGGAATCTTCTTCAGGTTTAGAGTCTCAATTTCCCCCACCCCCATTTCTTTGTGGTTCTGTGAGTAGTTCTGTTATTAAAAATTTGCTGAAAGGGAGTCAGGCGGTGGCACAGCAGGTTAAGCGCATGTGATGCAAAGCACAAGGACCAGCATAAGAATGCCAGTTCGAGCCTTTGGCTCCCCAACTGCAAGGGAGTCACTTTACAGGCAGTGAAACATGTCTGCATGTGTCTATCTTTCTCCCCCCCCCCTCCGTCTTCCCTTCCTCTCTCTATTTCTCTCTGTTCTATCCAACAAAGACATCAATAACAACAACAATAATAACTACAACAATAAAACAACAAGGGAACAAAAAGGAATAAATAAATATTTGAAAAATCTGCTAAAAAAAAACCCTTGACAAATATCAGTTGTTCTAAGGAATGTATTATGAGAAGAGGGAGACCCTGATATTAAGTATATTGTATGGCTTCTGTTTATTAAGAGACGATATGATAAGATATATGCAATTGCTTTTTCTAGTATAGACTTCTTAAATGGCCAAGAGATGACTCAGTGGTAAATGGCACTTCTTATCAGATGTGGGACCTTATGTTTAATCCCCACTACCACATAGAAGGACCAAGAGAGCTCCAAGGATAATGGAATGATGTTTTGGTGGCTCTATCCCTCTTTATTTCCTCCCTTCTCTCTAAGAAAACATAATGTTAAAAGTGGTTCAAAAGGGGTCTTTGAGATGGTACAGTGGATAAAGCATGAGGTCCTGAGTCCAAGCCCTGGCATTGCCATACCATGTGCCAGAACAATGCTTTTCTCTCTCTCTCTCTCTCTCTCTCTCTCTCTCTCTCTCTCTCTCATCTCTTTCATTAACATATCATTTTAAAGTAGATCTGAGAGAATAGGAGACCAGATATCATACATACATTTGACTCTGAGTCTACTTCTTACTATTGCTGAATAGGTCCGCACTGATAAGCATTGCAGATTTTACCCATAAAACTCCCACCTATAGAAAATGGTTTTCAAATTGTGCTTCTCTCATCAGATGCTATCTATATGCAGAATGTTCCCCAAAGAAGAGATACAAAGTGCCAACAGACATATTAAAAATGCTCAAAGTCACTGATTATCAGAGAAATACAAATAAAGACAACAGTGAGATACCACCTCACCCCTGTGAGAATGTCACACATCAGAAAGTACAGTAAAAACAAATGCTGGAGAGGTTGTGGAGGAAAAGAAAAACCTTCCTGCACTGTTTTGGTCTGATTCTAATTCTGCTTCTAAGATCCCTTTTGTTTTGATCATCACATTAGGTTCACTTGCATTGCTTAAACTGTGGTCAGTTTACATAATCATTGTTTTGTTTGAGACCCACACTGGTTTAATCCCCATTGGTTTAATCCCCATTGGTTCCAGTGCTTTTTTTTCCTTCCCCCCCCATCCTATGTACTTCCTCTTTCTGACACTTCCTCCTCAGGAGATATAAAGGACAGGATTTTCTAATTAATGGAGATTGATTGATTGCACTGCATCCCCGCTCATCAATAAAGATTGAACTGCGTTCCCAGCTCAGCCATGAGTCCCTGGTTGTCTCTCTCTCTTCCGCGAAGCTAGCCTGGCAGCACTGCTGGTAGGAATGTCAATGGGTCCAACCCCTGTGGAGAGCAGTCTGGAGAACTCTCAGAAGGCTAGAAGTGGACCTACCCTATGACCCTGCAATTCCTCTCCTAGGGATATATCCTAAGGAAACAAATAGACTGATAATAATTTCCAGGAGCTTTATTCTGATAGAATTACCATATGATCCAGCAATTTCCCTCTTAGGCATCAGTATAACAGACAGAAAAATAGGCCTGGCAAGATAGTTCACTGGAATGCTGAGCTTGCTTTGCTATGAGTGCAACCCAAGTTGAAGTTCAGTTCTAACTGCACTAAGAGAAGTTTTGTTACTATGATACTCACTCTTTGTCTCTCTTTCTCTCTATCCATATATATATGTATATATATATACATATATATATGTTATTATTGGATACAAAGAGAAATTGAGAGGGGTAGGGGGAGATAGAGAGGGAGAGAGACAGAGAAATACCTGCAGTCCTGCTTCACCACTTATGAAGCTTTCCCCCTGCAGGTAGGGACCAGGAGCTTGAACCTGGGTCCTTGTTTACTGTAATGTGATTGCTTAACCTGGTGTGGCACCCCCTGGCTCCTTCTCTTTGTCTCTCTCAGTTTCCATCTTTCTAGATAAATATGTCAGCAAAGAGCAATGAAGATTAAGTTTCAACCAAAAACAAACAAACAAAACATACATCCAAAGAGATGGATTGGTGCAAAGTAGGGTCCGAGGGCAGGGGTAGACAGACAGCATACTGGTTCTGCAAAGAAACTCTTATATGTGACATGCCAAAGTCCTAATTTCAGTCCTCTCGGTACCACGATAAGCCAGAACTGAGCTGAGCAGTGCTCTGTGTGTGTGGGGGGGGGGAGTCTACATATATTACAGAAAAATGTGTAGAAAAAAAAACTAAAAAAAAATTCAAGTCCATTGGCATTATGCAGATATATATATATATATATATATATATATATATATATATACATTTGCTATTGATTCCCAGAAATCATTGTAGCAGTTAGTTTTGTTTTGAGATAATTCAAACAGGATTTCGATTTTATTTCTCTCTGAAAATGTCTTTGTAAATCTCATTTAGCTAGTGTTATTCTGGGGGAACAAACTTCCTTGACCTGTTTTATCCATCCTCTCAAGATAGGGATCTTTCTGATTGCTAAATCGAACACTGACAGTTGTTGAGAAACAAACAGTACAGAGTTTAACCTGAGTCAGGTTTCCTGACCCCTCCCTCCAATCCCGTCTTTATTTGCTTAGCATCTTATTCTTGGTGAGCTTGTTTAGAGATTCTAGCAGGGGAGCACAGCTACTCCTTTACCCTGGACCAAAGACCAGTCTTTCTCTATTTGGGGAAGGCCGTCTTCTTTGACTGAGTGCAGCACAGCTTAGGGAGGGATGCACATGGAGTGGTGAAGGAGGAAAGGGACATCCGCCTAGCCAGCCAGATCATCCCAATCAACCCTCACATCCAAGCAACTTATTCTTTGAAAGTAAACTGGTGGCTAGATTTAGAAAGATTTTCTTTTATAAAAAAAAAAAAAAAAAACTTTTCAATTTCTGTGGTTATCCTTTTAAAACTCCTTTTCTAGTTAAGTGCATTTGACAAAGTAAGAACACTGTAGATTTATGAAATGCATTATCTGGACATGGAACGGTGCTGAATCATGTTAGGCCACCAGCTAGTGTGATAAAGGGAATCTTCCCTCTTCTTGTTAATCATTCTGGCTATTTTCCTGGGCTGAGAGTAATACTGACTCTCCCTTTTTTTTTCTTAAAATAATTGATTCAAGTTCATAAACAACTCATGTAAGCAAAGGATAAATATTAACTAACTTTAGCAAGGCAAATGTAGAGAAGATATTTGAAATCACCTGATGCTTAGCTCCCAGATATCTTTACAATAAAGGAAGTGAGTCTATACTGTGCACTGTGGTTTAATTAAAAAAAAAAAAGACGTGATGGACTATTAGTGCCTACAGAAATATGACTGCCACTTGAGTTTTAAAGTATAATGTTTAAACGTAGACATTTAGCATAATGTTACGATTAAGTTTTATTTCAGTACCTTTGTAGAGGTACTTAGTCACCTGTCAATAATTTTACTTTATTTAATTAATTTTTTTTTTTATCATCACCAGAATTTCTCTTCTCTGGGCTGACTTTTTCAAATCGAGAAAAAGAGAGAAAGGTAAAAATACCACAACTTCTTTCACAGAAGTGGGTTGCCTACAAGATAAAACAGACACACTGTCCAGATGGGCTGTTTTGCCTGTCCCTGACAATCTTGACATCCTGAAATGATGACAGGACTTGCCACGTATGATCTAGCTATTCAAAAATATGTAGCACGGATATACCATTAACCTCTTTAGATTTGAATGGCTTAAATAAAAAAAGTATAGTAATCCAAGTGACACTTAGTGTGACTCAGTAGGGGATGATCTCACTCATGGACAGAATTGGAGACATAAGAACAGAATGGAAAACACAAAGGAGACTGGGTTTGGAGTGTATTGCGCCAAAGTAAAGGTCTGGGTCTGGAAGTGGAGACTTTCAGGTTCAGGAAGAGGATGTAGATGGGGTGTGTGTGTGAGAGAGAGAGTGTTTTGCAGAAAACAGAGAAATGTTAAGCATGTACCAATAACTGTATTTACTAGAAATGATTAATCGCCTCCAATAAAATATAAAACAGATAAATGCATGCACTCCCATGAAGGGAGGGGGAAACAGGCTCACAGTTCACCCACCACATGCAGAAAGCACTGTAGTCTCTTCTGCCCCCATTTTTCCTTACTTGCTCTCCTCTGCTCTGGTGAGGTCTAAACTAATTCCTGCTGCAGTTGACTCTAGCCCTCTGGTGCTGTGAACCATAGTTCCAGGGAACATCTGGGAGGGTGGGGGTGGGGAGTGACACACCTGGAGACAGTCACTCTAGTTCTAGAGTCAGAGGAGCTGAAAGGAGATTTTGTTTTGCAGTTAATGAGTTTAAATGTGCCGTTTACAAATATGAGAGGAAGTCGAAGAATGAGGACTCACAGGCTGTCTGTATCCTTGCATGATGTTCAAAGTGAAAACGAATCTTCCATGCATGTTGTATGACAAAATAGTGACAGCTTTTCTTTCCTTGGAATTCTTTTAAAAATTAATTAATTAATTAGATACAGGCAGGAAGAAATCGAGAGGGAAGGGAGTGACAGAGAGAGGGAGAGAGTGGTCCAGGAGGTGGCACAGTGGATAAAGCATTGGGAACTCTCAAGCATGAGGACCTGAGTTCTGTCCTCGGCAGCACATGTACCAGAGTGATGCCTTATTCTTTCTCTCTCCTATTCTTATCATTGATAAATAACTACAATTTAAAAAGATAGAGAGAGGGAGAGAGACAGAGAGACACCTGCAGCCCTGCTTCATCACTCGCAAAGCTTTCCCCATGCAGGTAGGGACTGGGGGCTTGAACACGGGTCCTTGCTTAATGCAATGTGTGCACTCAACCAAGCGTTCCACCGCCATATCTTGTGAGATAAAGGAATAAGAGATGTACCTGAATATATTTGAATGATCTGAAATGCAAGTGGCATGTGCTGAGAACCTGAGCTGCTTAGGAAACAAGAGATATATGGTACTTATGACTATTCACTTATTGATGTTATTATTCTAATTCGGAAGGAAATCTCAGATTGTGGAATGCATACGTGGGAAGTAGCTGAATAGCACATCTAAATAACTGGGCTAGCAGGAGATGCTAATTCTCATTGCCATTGTGGGCAGAAAATAGAGAAGAAAAGCTTTTGGTGGAAAGATATAGATGCAGTTAATGGAGAGGGAGAGGGAGAGAATGTGAATGTCTGCACTGAAATCGTAGCCTGCGGCAGCTGAATACCAAATAAAGTACAGTTTCATCTCTCCTTAGAGATTTTTTTTTTCCAGTTGTTGTTTTGTTTGGGAGAAAATTGCAGTTTAAGAATTACAAACCACTTCATTTGCAAACTGTTATTACTATACTTTCTGTCTCGGGAAATGTCTGCCTGCTATGGAAAGAGATGGGATTGGAGTAGATGTTTTTCCTTATGAAGAAAGCTCTCATTCTTCTGTAAAAAAATTAATTAATTAATTAATTAATTTTAAAAAAGAGTGGGTCCATAATATTATATTATTTATAGGGTGATATTCAAATGAGTCGTCTCGGATGTGAGGGTGATCTGGCTGTGAGATCTGTCACCCCACTGATCCCCAGGGTTGATTCGGCTGATCTGGCTGACTAGGTGGGTGTCCCCTTCCTCCCTCACTGCTCCATTTGCGTCCCTGCCAAAGCTGCATGATCAGTTGAAGAGGACAGTCTTCCCCGAATAGAGACGGACCAGTCTTCGGTCGAGGGTATAAAAGTAGCTATGCTGCCCAGCTAGAACATCCAAACAAGCTCTCAAATAAGTCACCTCTTTGGGGAGGAGTGTCCCTTGCTAAGCTTTTGTGGTATTAAATAACAAGGATCTCAGAAAAGAGGCACTTTCACACAGTTCTAACGTGATAAAATAGTTTCTGTAATTGCCTTCATGATCATAACTTCCAATGAAATTTTGGAACTGTTAAATAAAATTCATGCACCCGTGATCCCAGTACAAAATATAGGTTGACGTTCTTTTGTTTATTCTCCCAAGCACAGGGAGGGTAGATGTTCCTTATTTAGAATTAAAATTCTGCTGTTGACAGTTGTAGAAAGATCCTGTAGCATTCAGTATGTACTCCGAAGACTTTTCTGGACTTCAGTGTGTTTAGTTAAAAATACACACAAGACCAAGTGCTTTTTTTCACTTCTACTTTCCCTCCAGCTGTTTATTTTAAATCTTCCACCTTGAGAATCCTTCCTTTGACAAGGGGCATGTAAGTTTCCTAGGGCTGTCAAGGCAAATTAGCGTGAACTTGATCAGATAACAAAACAGAAACTGGGAACCAGGTGGTGTTGTCTCAGGAACAGATTAGGCATCACCAAAGTCAAACCCCTGGCCCCCATCTGCAAGGGGAGAAGGTTCATGAGCAGTGGAGCGGTGCTGGGGGTGTCTCTCTTTCTCTCTGTCTCTCTCCCCTGTCTCTTATCACTCTCTGTATTTCACTTCTACAAAAGAAAAGAAGAAATAAATGACCCCAAGGAGCAATGAAATCCTGTAGACACAGAGCACCAGTTATAACCCTAGTGACAAAAACACAAAAATGAAGAAATATCACAATGAAATATTTCACTTGGACAGTGTACTGCTTTGTCATTTGTATTACCTGCTTTCCTCCTGCATGATGATGATGATGATGATGATGATGATGATGATGATGATGATGATGAATTATCTCTAAGGGAGAATCCTTCCTTGTTTCTTCCAGCTTCTGAAGGTTCCAGACTTTCCCAGTCTTGGGGTTCATAATGCAATCTCTGCTGTGCCTTCAAAGGATTAATCTTCCACCATTTGAAATAGTGTTATGCTTAACAAACAAACAAAAAACAAACTTAATATTTCCAAAAATCCATATTAATTTCCAGACATCAAATACCTGTGCCTAGTAGCAAACTGTGATCTTGGCCTGAAGAATAGAATGGGGAATATAGCTTGCCTAGAAGGGTCTTGGCTTGACCTCCTCTGTGTCCCCTAATGCTCAGCTCTCCTTTCCATGGCAAGGATCATTGCTATGACTGACCATGTGCAGAGAATTGTGAAGATACAGTAGAGCTTGGCAGGACCCCCCCCCCCCATTGAAGTTAACATATAGAGCTAAAATAATTGTTGACAAATCATGAACCTAAATAGTGCAGGTGAAGATTTGGGGGTCTCCATTTTGTAGATACTTAGTAGGCCTATTTTAGTTATATTCCAAAGGGCCCATATATACTAGTAATTTTTTTCCCCTGAGCCTAAAATCTGATATGCAGGTGGATCCAAGTTATTGTCTGGGGAGATGATGTCGTGGTTGGAAAAAGGATCAGAAAACTGGATCTGGGAAGAAAGTAGCTCTCAAATATGGGAAAGGTGTATAAATATTGTTGGCTGTAAACCCCACTGATCTGATCTGATCTGGGGCCCATATTCACCATAGGAGCCTGTGTGATCTCTGCTTCCCTGTAGCTTTGAGCTCACATTCTGTGGTCATGAGTAGGAATGTTCCAAGCTGCCCCAATATCAACCCATCTTCCTCAGGTGTAGCATAGAGTATGTTGTCCAGCCTCCCTTTGGAGGATGGAACATTTTCTACCATTGTTGATCCACTTTGAGGGCAAAGTTCCCAGAGCACATCTTTTAGGGAAAAGAAAGAAGCAAAGCCCTTCAGGTCCTCATCTGAATCCCTGAGTCTACCTGTACCTGAATGTGATCCTCTTTGAGAGTCCAATTATATATTAAAATAAAACTGGAAAAATTACTGGCAACTATAAAATATTAATTCCCTAATAAATGAAAAAAATGGATATTTAATCTAACCCTGTCAGTTAAGGAAGGATCTGTAATTTTATCATTTCTGCATATCCTGCTTAGAAAGAAACACCCTGCTTAAGGGGGCACACCAAGTTAAGTGCACATATGACCTTGTACAAGGACCAGGGTTCAAGCCTTCACTCCTCACGTACAAGCGGTGGTGGTGGTTCATAAGCACTGAAGTGAGTCTTCAGGTTTCTTTCTCCTTCCCTCTCTTATTGTCCTCTCCATTTCTCTCTGTTATGTCTAGAATAATGGGGTGGAATAGGATGAAAAATAACTACTAGGAGCAGTGTACTCGTAGTGCTGGCACTAAGCAAGGCTCATGGTGGTAAAAGGAAGGGACCCTGGTGGTGAAAGGAAGGAAGGGACGAAGGGAGGAATGGAGTAAGAAAGGAAGGAAGAAATAGAGGAAGAAAGTAAAGGAGAGAGAGGGAGAGAGAAACAAAGGGAAAGAAAGGGGAGGGAAAGAAAGGGAAGGGGATGGGAGGGGAGGAAAGGGTAAGGGAAGGTAAAGAAGAAGGGGAAGAGGAAGGGAAAGGGAGGGGAAGGAGAAGGGGAAGGGGAAGGGAGGGCAGGGGAGGGGAGGGGAAGGGAAGGAGAAGGGGAAGGGAAAGAAAGGGAAGGGAAGGGGAGGGGAGGGGAGGGAAGGGAAGGGAAGGGAAGGGAAGGGAAGGGAAAGAAAGGGGAGGGGAGGGGAGGGGAGGGGAGGGGAGGGGAGGGGAGGGGAGGAAAGGGAAAGGGAAAGGGAAAGGGAAAGGGAAAGGGAAAGGGAAAGGGAAAGGGAAAGGGAAAGGGAAAGGGAAAGGGAAAGGGAAAGGGAAGGGAAGGGAAGGAAAAGAAAGGGAAGGGAAGGGAAGGGAAGGGAAGGGAAGGGAAGGGAAGGGAAGGGAAGGGAAGGGAAGGGAAGGGAAGGGAAGGGAAGGGAAAGAAAGGGAAGGGGAAGGAAGGGGAGGGGAGGGGAGGGAAGGGAAGGGAAAGAAAGGGAAGGGGAGGGGAGGGGAGGGGAGGGAAGGGAAGGGAAGGGAAGAGGAGGGGAGGGGAAGAAGCACATAACTTTGTAAGATGTAATTGTAGCACATGAGTGATTCTCAGAAATATGGAGTCCTGCTAGTATGTGAGGAGACAGAGACTCTGCAAGCCTCTGGTCCTCTTCTGCAGAAGAGAAGCTTCCTAAGTGATAGAGAAGGGCTTCAGGTAGCATTACTTCTTTCTACTTCTCCTCCTCCCCCACCACTCACCCTCTGTCAAAGAAATATAATAATCAAAGAGAAATATTGGCTGCTGAGACCAGGGCAGTCTTCTTACAGACACAGAGTTCATGGAAAGGATAAAATTGAATCCATTACATAGGGCTGAATGATTTTTTTTTGAGTGAGATAAGAAGACAAGGTTAGAAAATTGGCTCCGGGAGTCAGGCCGTAGCGCATCAGGTTAGGCGCATGTGGCACAAAGCATGAGGACTGGTACAGGGATCCAGGTTCAAACCCCTGGCTCCCCACCTATGAGGGAGTCGCCTCACAGGCAGTGAAGCAGGCCTGCAGGTGTCTGTCTTTCTCTCCCCCTCTCTGTCTTCTCCTCCTCTCTCCCATTCTCTCTGTCCTATCCAACAACAACAATAGTAATAACAGTCGGGATAACTTCACTTGAGAGAGAGACGAGGAACTCGTGGTGGTGTGGTAATAGAATTCTTTATTGATGCTTCTTCTTCTAGCGTTTGCCCTTCTTCCATAGCCAGTCAACAGCGTCAGGTTGAGCCTGATGTCAAGTTTCGAGACCTCCTTTGAATCTGGAGAGGTGGCAGTCGTTGACTATGTGGGTCGTAGTCTGTCCGTAGCCGCAGGGGCAGTTAGGGTCGTCTCTGGCTCCCCAGCGATGGAACATAGTGGTGTACCGGCCATGGCCTGTTTGATAGCGATTGAGGAGGGCCCAATCATAATGTGCTAGGTCAAAGCCGGGTGGACGCTTGCAGGGGTCTGTGATGAGGTGTTTGTTCTTTAACTCAGCTGACTGCCAACTCTGTTTCCAAGAGTCTGGAACAGAGAAGTTCAATGTAGGCATAGGGGACCAGATTGGGTGACGAGACGTCAAGCATTGGACAGGGTGGGCGAAGATATCTGCGTATATTGGCAGGTCCGGTTGAGCATAGACGTGGGAAATGAACTTAGATGATGCCGCATCCCGACGAATATCTGGCGGGGCGATGTTGCTAAGAACTGGCAGCCATGGAATCAGGGTGGAACGGATGGTTCCAGAAATTATCCTCATGGAGGAATATAATTTGGAATCGACCAAGTGAACATGGGGGCTACGGAACCATCCTGGGGCACAGTATTCTGCAGTGGAATAGCATAATGCCAGAGATGATGATCGCAGTGTGGAAGCGCTCATGCCCCATGAGGAGCTGGCCAGTCTTGCAATGATGTTATTCCTCGCACCCACCTTTGCTGCAGTTTTTATGAGATGTTCGTGAAATGACAGAGTGCGATCGACAGTAACACCAAGATAGACTGGCTGGGCTTCATGCCGGATTCTCGTATTGTCAAGCTGCACATTAAGCTCACGCGCGGCCGAGGCATGGTGTAGATGGAAAACAGATGATACCGTTTTTGCAGTGCTGGGGATTAGTCACCATTTTTTACAGTAATCAGATATCAGAGACATGTCTTTCATGAGTGTTTCCTCGAGGATGTCAAACTTGGATGCCTGAGTTGCACAGCAGATGTCATCGGTGTAGATGAACTTCCTTGAAGAAGTTTCTGGGAGGTCATTGATGTAAATATTAAATAGCGTAGGAGCCAGAACAGAGCCCTGGGGGAGGCCACTTGAGACAAGTCTCCATCTGCTAGACTTGTCACCCAGATGCACCCGGAATCTTCTGTTTTGGAGAAGAAACGATATAGTGTTGGCCACCCATGGAGGCAGGCATCTTGAGATCTTGACTAGGAGACCATGGTGCCAGACCGTGTCATAGGCTGCTGTGAGATCAACAAGGACAGCACCCGTCTTTAAATTCTTCTGGAATCCATTTTCAATGTAAGTTGAGAGGGCCAGGGCTTGTTCGCAGGTAGATCTTCCTGGGCGGAAACCAGCTTGGGCAGGTGATAGGAATTTCTCTGTATGAGGAGAAATACGTGACAGAAGCAGCCTCTCAAGGAGTTTGTAACACACGGAGAGGAGAGAAATTGGTCTATAGCTGGCGGCCAGTGTCGGGTCTTTCTTTGGTTTCAAAACCGCTATTATCTTCGCACGACGCCAAACTTTGGGCATAGACTCAGATTCCAAGACGTGGGACAGGAATGAAGCGAATTGATGTTGTCGACCCTGAGATGGGTGTGAGCACAATGGGATTAGGCCTTGTGGAGCTAGCAAAATGGCTGCCTCCCACTATGCACTCCAGACCTTCTCCAGGTCTTCTCCAGGTTGGGACACAGAAGAGAAAGACAGAGTGAAACCAGGAACAGCAATGGGCTTTTCAGGGTAAAAACGGAAGGGGCAAGTCAGAAACGGAAATGGCTAGGAAAGGGGGTGGAGAGAGGCAAAAGGCATGCTGGGAAGGTGGAAGTGTTGTGATGGTTTGATGGTTTTAACTGAATTAGCAATACCCTGAGGGGATAACGTGGTGGGGATCTTTCAGGCAAATTAATGATTATGTAAATAGATCATAGTGTCAGCAGTGGAGTATGGAGCAGAGGGGTGGGGTGGGGGCTGGCTTTAAGGCCCGACAAATAACTACAACAATTAAAGAAAGGCAACAAAAGGGAGTAATTTTTTTTTTTTTAAAGAAATTTGGCTCCAACTCATATTGAAGAAATGTCAATGGCACAGTTCCAAGAACCTGGGTCTCTTTCTCTGTAGAGTATGATTGCAATTGGTGTGAGCTTCATCTGCACTGGGGAGGGAAAAAGTTACACTGAGTGCCTTGTGATAATTCCTGAACGGAGAGCATCAGACAGTCTAATACCTCACCAGGAAGTTATCACCTGCTGTTGCTTTTGATGATGCGGTTTTCTTCTGGTGAGAAATGCTGTGCACTCCAGTCTCCCAGGTTTTTTTTTTTCTTTCTCTTTGATATAGCAGATATTACAAAAGAGAATGTTATGTGAGTCATGTCTATATTGGAACTATCAGCAATAGGATGATCAATTCAACCCAAACCAAAGAAATTCCTCAGGGATTCTTTTTAAATGAAATTGTCAACAAAATAGGGCCTGAAACATGGTGACTTTTCTTCTGTGGAAGATTCACCACTGTTCATCAGAGCTGAGCAGTCTCTTGATCATTTTCCCTTTCTCCCTCTCCCTCTCCCTCCCTCTCTCCTTTCTCTGCCTCTCATTAAAATAAATACTTTTGGGGGTCAGGCAGTAGCGCAGCGGGTTAAGCGCATGTAGCACAAAGCGCAAGGACCCACAGAAAGATCCCGGTTCGAGCTCCCAGCTCCCCACCTGCAGGGGAGTCATTTCACAAGCAGTGAAGCAGGTCTGCAGGTGTCTATCTTTCTCTCCCCCTCTCTGTCTTCCCCTCCTCTTTCCATTTCTCTCTGTCCTATCCAACAATGAATGACATCAACCATAACAATAATAACAACAGCAAGGCTACAACAACAAAGGGCAACAAAAGGAGGGGGAATGACCACCAGGAACGGTGGATTTGTGATGCAGGCACTGAGCCCCAGCAATAACCCTGGAGGCAAAATAAATTAAAAAATACATAAATAAATAGTTTTAAAGATCAATCTAAAAAAAAAAGATGAAATGGAAGGAATGTATATGAACTGCTTAGCTTCTGAATTTAGGGTTACCTACCATTACTTAATTCCTTAAAAGTCTCTGGATTTACAAGAATAGTAATAAAGTAATTCTCTTAAAATTCCAACAACTTCTTGGATGTATAGTGATTAATAGAAATAGACTTTTCCAAATAAGTCACGTGTTCCAAAAATTGATTTCACCCACCAACTGGATAGCTGTTTCCATTATAACTTTCCCCCAACCCTACAGTTCCATACTTGGTTGTGTCCAGAGGTGGAAGTCTTCATGTAAGCTCACTCAGTTTCCCAGAAGTATTTGCTGCTTCCCAGTCACTGTGCTAAATACCACACAGTGGTCTTCACTGACTTTGAAAAAGCCCTTTAACATATATCTTGTCCAGGAAAAAAAAAAACTTTTTTTTTAAATTGATCTCCTTGAATAGAATTGTACTGGGATTATTTTAGACGTATAGCCAAGAAAAACAATCTCACGATCAAACCACCCTTCATTTAGGTGGGAATAGAAATGTAATTATCTTGTTTTTCTCTCTGTTATCAGAATGGTTTGTGCATTTTGTCTTTTTTTTTTTTTAGTTGTTTCTCTGCAGTTTGAATAATGTATCTTGAAGCTGGGTTAAGACCACCTTAAGATAGCTTTGAAGGAAGTGCATTGCGTTGATAGATACCAACTTGTTTTTCTCCATTCAGGGCAGGATCGAATAGGATGGCAAGTTAGGAACCTAGGGAATCATCTGTTCACAGGCAGTTTGGTGAGATTCATTCCTCCTTCTTATCATGTACACATTATAATTTGAATTTGAATCCCAATGCCTTTAGAACCATGAAAGCATACTTAGGTGAATGTACTAATTAGATCTTTGTAAACAACCATATGTTATTTGGGTTTATGCAATTTCAAGAGCAGTTAAAAAAAAAACACATAGATTTTGCAGCTTACAAGTGGCGATGGGATGGTTCCAAATTGAAGAGTGAAAACAGTCAAAGAGCTGAATGAGAGACATGCTTAGGATCTTACCACAAATCTGACACCTTTCTTTTCCCCCAAACCACCACCAGAAACTCCTAGGGCCAGACCATGCTGCAAAAGGAACCTGGGCATAACTAAGTAGAAGGGTTTGAAAATTACATTTCAAAATCCTTTTCAGCAAGTATAGTTACCTTAAAGGGATTTTCAAAAGAAGTCGGTGGTTATGTCTCTCTTTAATGAGCAGGTGTCATCTATCCTCTGGTGACTTCTCAGTTTTTATCAGTTTGGCTGTGCAGAGCAGAATGATGGATGAGTGTGATAACGTGAGGTGACATCTTACAGGGCGATCCATTATCTGAAAGATTTAGGGAAAGAGCACTCCCAAAAACGTAATTAAGGAAACAAATGTTTTCAGGAATATAATAAAGATCTTTTATGGCTGGAGCTTAGGAACATTGTTTCTGAAACCTCACAAAGTTGAGGAAATAGCCTGTCAGTCGTCTAAAGCACACTTGCATTTTGATTTTCTTGACTTTACTTTTCCCACAGAGAAGCAAACCATCAACAGAAAATAAGGCAGAAAAGAAAACATCAAGGATTCCTTTAGAATCTATTTCCTCTAACCTAATCATTGAGGAAACCATTAAAGAAGGTGACACTGACCACTTGCAAGGGAGACCAGTCAGGTGCAGAAGCTACAGAGGCGGCACCTCTCTGGAGTCCCAGATGCTTCTGAGTCCTGAGGTATCTGGAGAGGGGACTTTGAGGAAGGACAATTGGTTCAGTGTTGTTTAAGAAGAGACTCAGAGGGGATTGGGTGGGTAGCACAGTGGGTTAAGTGCACGTGGCGCAAAGTACAAGGATCAGCAGAAGGATCCTGAGTTGAGCCCTGGGCTCCCCACTTGCAGGGGGGTCATTTAATAGGCAGTGAAGCTGGTCTGCAGGTGTCTGTCTTTCTCTCCCCTTCTTCATCTTCCCCTCCTTTCTCCATTTCTCTCTGTCCTATCCAACAACAACAACATCAATGGCAACAATAACAATAATAAAGGCAACAAGGGCAACAAAATAGGAAAAAAATGGCCTCCAGGATCAGTGGATTCAAAGTGCAGGCACAAAGCCCATCAGTAACCCTGAAGATTTATTTTTTAATATTTATTATTTATTCCCTTTTGTTGCCCTTGTTGTTTTATTCTTGTAGTTATTATTGATGTCATTGTTGTTGGATAGGACAGAGAGAAATGGAGAGAGGAGGGGAAGACAGAGAGGGGGAGAGAAAGACAGACACCTGCAGACCTGCTTCACCGCCTGTGAAGCCACTCCCCTGCAGGTGGGAAGCCGGGGGCTCGAACTAGGATCCTTACGCTGGTCCTTGTGCTTTGCATCACCTGTGCTTAACCTGCTGCACTACTGCCCAACTCCCAAGATAATTTTTTTAAAACAGATTAAAAAATTATTTCTTTTAGAACCAAGTGGTTTTAGAACCAACAGTGGTGAATCTTCTACAGAAGAAAAAAGAGAGAGACTCAGAGAGCTTTAGCAATAGCAAATTTGCCAATTGTACAAAAGTATTTCTATTGTTTAGCAGCTATCATGGGCAAACCAGAGCTTATTCAGCTAAACCAGCCATGGATCATATATATCAACCAAGCACTTATTTAAAGAAGACACTCTGAGAAAGTGAAGCTATGGGCAGGCTAGTGTAGGTGACCATCAAAAGGCAAGTCTTGTTATAGAAGTTAAGAGTGGGGAGATGACTAGAAAAAGCTGAGAAAATGATAAAGATTTTACAGATTCTCTGAGAAAATATTTCAGGGCTCACATGCCGCTATTGGGAAGTGCATGTAGCCCAGGCTTAAGCTTGCTTCAATAAAGGCCCCTAAGCTGGCAGAAGGTGATCTAGGGGTTGACTTAGAGGGTATTCTCAATCAATTGATCCGGCCCTCTCAACTATGGCATATGCTGACAGGCTTGTTAGTTCCCTCCTAATGTTACTGGTTATTTTGTTGTGTCTTTCACTGTTCCTCTGTTTGATTATTCAGCAGCTACAAAACCTCTGGGCACAAGTGCATGCCCTCCAAGTACATACACAAAGTAAACTTCATTTTTAAATAATAAAGTAGGGGGAGATGTAGGTGACCATCAAAAGGCAGAATACTGTGCCCCAGTATGGTTCCATAGCCCCCATGTCCACTTGGTCGATTCCAAATTATATTCCTCCATGAGGATAATTTCTGGAACCATCCATTCCACCCCGGTTCCATGGCTGCCAGTCGTTAGCAACATTGCCCCGCCAGATATTCGTCGGGATGCGCCATCATCTAAGTTCATTTCCCACGTCTACGCTCGACCGGACCTGCCAATATACGCAGATATCTTCGCCCACCCTGTCCAATGCTTGGCGTCTCATCATCCAATCTGGTCTCCTACGCCTACACTGAACTTTTCTGTTCCAGACTCTTGGAAACAGAGTTGGCAGTCAGCTGAGGTAAAGAACAAACACCTCATCACAGACCCCTGCAAGCGTCAACCTGGCTTTGACCTAGCACGTTATGATTGGGCCCTCCTCAATCGCTATCACACAGGCCATGGCCAGTGCGCCGCTATGTTCCATCGCTGGGGAGCCAGAGACGACCTGAACTGCCCCTGCGGCTCCAGACAGACTATGACCCACATAGTCAACGACTGCCACCTCTCCAGATTCAAAGGAGGTCTCGAAACTTGACATCAGGCTCAACCTGACGCTGTTGACTGGCTACAGAAGAAGGGCAAATGCTAGAAGAAGAATCAAAAGGCAAGTCTTCCTTAGGCCCTTGATAGTCAAGGCTGCTGGAAGATAAAGCATGGGAAAGAACACCATGGCCTTGTGTTGTACCCACATCACCCTGATTGTGGCCATTTGCATCACAAACACTAGCAAGTGTATCTAGACTCAACCTTGGCTTTTTGCTAGCTGCTGAATAGACCAAAACACACAGAGGAGGCTTGCTGATGACAGGGGGCTAGATAGTATGCTCGTTATGCAAAGAGACCTTCCTGCCTGGGGCCACAAAATCCCATGTTCAATCCTTAGGATAAGGCAGAGTTGAGCAGTGCTCAGATTAAAGTAAAAAGAAAAGAAAGAAAGAAAGAAAGAAAGAGAGAAAGAAAGAAAGAAAGGAAAGGAAAGCTATTCCAAGTTTGCTTCTATAATTCTTTTTAAAATTGTTAAATTTGATTTTATGGAACAAAGATAAATAGAGAGATAGAAAAGAAAGGATCAGGTTCCAGATGCTAACATGATGTCAACTGGACTTCCCTGGACAGTCTACTCCACCAGTGTGTCCTGGAGCCCTGCTTCCCCAGAGCCCTGCTCCACTAGGGAAAGAGAGACAGGCTGGGAGTATGGATCCACCTGCCAATGTCCATGTTCAGTGAGGAAGCAAGTACATAAGCCAGACTTTCCATCTTCTGCAACCTACAATGACCTTGGGTCTATACTCCCAGAGGGATAAAGAATAGGAAAGCTATCAGGGGAGGGGATGGGATATGGAGTTCTGGTGGTGGGAATTGTGTGGAATTGTACCCCTCTTATCCCATGGTCTTGTCAGTGTATCTGTCTATCTATCTATCTATCTATCTATCTATCTATCTATCTATCTATCATATATGATCTGTCATCTATCCAACTATCTAATCTCTCTATCTCTGTGTCTGTCTGAATGAAGGAGCCAACCAGAGCTGTGAAATCGGGCCATGTAAGGCCGCAGTTCCACAAAAAAAATGGTTATGGGCTGCTGTAAAAATTTTAATGTAATGTAGATGGATTCCTGGATGGGGCAAGGCCTGGGGTGGGAATAAGGATATGGGATTTTTCTATCTTTCACCCATTACTCTAAGACACATTCTGCTAGAAAATCAAATCCATCACAGCAATGTAATAAAGAATCACAGTGATGAATTTTATGAGACTAAGCAGCAGTTAATTTCCGTATGCATTTAAGATTAATAAACTGTTCATTAGAATATGCAAATAAAGGTTTCTGAGGCCTTATCAATATTCCCTAATATCTTAAGCATAAATTGCACTCAGCAACTATTTTCGAGATGGAATTGGGTAGTAACAGATTGATGAATCAATCTGATAATGTGAATTGTACACAGGCACAGTATATTCTAAGAAAGACAAGGGAAGTGGTGTTCAAATGCAGGAAGTAGTTGTAGCAGGCATGACAGCTATTAGTCGCAAGTCTAACTTGGTTTGAAAGCTTGGTTCTCAATGACGATGGAATCAGCCATAGTAGAGGCTGGGCAGTGGCTCACCTGGCTAAGTGCACATAATACAAAGTGCAAGGACCCACACAAGGATCTGGCTGGATCCTTGGCTCCCCATCTGCAGGGGGTGGGGGGGGAGGGGTCGCTTCACAAGCAGTGAAGCAGGTCTACAGGTGTCTTTCTGTCTCTCTCCTTTTCTGTCACCCCTTCCTCATTCTATTTCTCTCTGTCCTATCCAATAAGATGGGGGGGGGGAAATGTCTGTCAGGGGTGGTTGATTCCTAGTGCAGGCACCGAGTCCCAGGGATAACCGTGGTGGCAAAATAAAATAAAACAAAATAATGAATTAAACCACAGTATCCAGTGACTCAGAACTGGAGGGGGAGACTGAGCCCGTTAGCTGGAACCACAGTCTCTGAGGCTCCAGGGTCTGCATCTCACACAGGACAAGACAGGGGTGTTGCCAAGACCTGACCAACAGTCCATCCCCACGCTCAGTGTGTGAAGCAAAGAGGAGAGGGTCATATTTTTTAATGTCCCACCTACAAAATACACATAGAGGTGCCTGTCTTGTGGACTGTATCTTATGCAAGTTAAGATTTATTGATTTATTTAGATAGAACAGGATTCCCTATAGGCTAATGGAAGGGAAAAAAAAACTTCAACAACATCACAATGAAGACAAACTGCTAGAGTTTACAGGCACACATGCAAAGAAGGAATTAAAATGGACTTGAGATGTCTGTCATGTTATTTAGTTCTCTAGCAACATCCCAGATGGAATAAAAATTAAGCCCCTATTAGAACTTAATTTCACTGAATGATCAGGATTCTGGAGTCAAGAGGACATTGTTTTCTATTATCTCAAGTACATGTACAAGCATCTGGAAAAGATCATTACAGCCAAAGTATGGGGCTTGGCATGTCTAAGGTTCTGGGGTCACTCCCCAGCACAGCGTACATGACGTGGCCTCCTAACTACTCTGTTCCCCTCTCTCTTTTCACATGAATTATCTATCTCAAATACAATAGATTAAACTGTCCTCACATATCCAAGGAACACAAGTTCTGTAGTTCACACTCAAGGTACGTGTCTCTCTAACACAATCATGGTGTATAAAGCACAAATAGGTTTTGGCTTAAATTTTTTTCTTTTTCTTTTTCTTTTTTTAACCAGAGCATTGTTCAGCTCTGGCTTATGGCGGTACAGGGAATTAAACCTGGGACTTTGGAGCCTCAGGCATGAGAGTCTGTTTGCATAACCATTATGCTATCTACCCTCCGCCCCTTTTTTTTCTATTTTTAAAATTTATTTTATGAAAGAGAGAGAAAAGAAAAGGAAAAATGCAGAATAAAACATAAAAGGGAGAGGAAGGAAAGAAATCAAAGGAAACAGAAAGGAGTAGGGGCCAGACAGTGGCACACCAGGTGGAATGTACAAGGTACAATGCACAGGGACCCAGACTCAAGTCCCAGATCCCCACTGTTAAAGGTGTCACCGTGTATCTCTCCCTCCCTAGCTCCCCCTTTCCTATCAGTGGCTCTCCAAAGTCTCTCTCTCTCTCTCTCTCTCTCTCTCTCACACACACACACACACACACACACACACACACACAGAGATGGAGGGGCACAGAGGGAGGAACAAGAAACCAAAAAGTGTGGCCGACTGTCCCTAAGATTTTGTGAGAGCTATCAAGGTTGAGGACGGCAAGGGTGGGAAGAGGGGGATGGACACAGAGCTTTGGTGGCAGGCACTGTGTTGCTTCTAGAATTACAGACCCCTGTAATCATATTATCTTCTAAGCTATTAATAATAGTAATAAGAAGAAGGCGAAAACCCATCTCCGAGGCCTGTGAGTTCTCTAAGGTGAGCTGCTTATCCTATCCCCAAATTTCAGTGTAAATTGACCCATCCCTAACACCTTGAGACTGTGGTTTTCAAACAATAATGGGAAATAGATACTTGAAGGCTTGGCAGTCTGGTTCTGTGCTCTCATACTGGACTGACTGCCTGAACTCTGTAGATATGTAAAATTCAATGAAGAAATATGTAGGGGAAAAAAAGACTATTTCTCAAAACAGACAGCACCCTACTGGAAATCAAATGTCACCATGTCTGTCCTGTTTGCTTTCTCTATTCTAATCGATATATATATATATATATATATTAATATTTGTTTATTTATTCCCTTTGGTTGCCCTTGTTCTTTTATGGTTGTAGTTATTATTATTGTTGTTGTCATTAATGTCATTGTTGTTGATTAGGACAGAGAGAAGTGGAGAGAGAAGGGAGACGATGAATATTTTATCAAACCTGGTTGAATGTTATCATCCTCATGTTTTAAGATGTGAATAGTGGTGGCCACAGTTGCCCTGTGGCTAGTTTGTCTTGTCCATGTTCTCAGATCAGTTCAAATGAATTTGGATAAGCACTTAAGACACACGTCCAATTGAGAAATGCAACTTTCATGTAAAACGTTCAAACATTTTGGGGCTGGGTGGTGGCACACCTGGTTGAATGCATATGTTACAATGCATTTTAAGAAATGTTACAAACTATTGGGGGGTTATTTTGTTAGCCTGGTGGTTTCCAATATATCCACTGTTCTTCTCTCACCCTGAATACACATAACACTATGTTTTTAATAAAAATATATATATATATTGATTTATTTAGATTGATTTTACTTGAAAGGGCAGAGAGAAATTGAGACAGATAGAAGAGAATGAAAGATACCTATAGCCATGCTTACCCACTCATGAGACTTTTCCCCTACAGGTGGGGACTAGGCTTGAACCTGAGTCCTTGTGCAGGGTAATGTACTGTTCTTCCTTCCTTTCTCACAAAGTAGACTTCCCTCCATCACTTTTATTTTTTATTCTTCATGGCTGCTAATACTCACAGCACACAGTAATCCCCCAGGTAGTGCTGGCTAAGTAACTGTTATTAATCTTGCAGAAGAATAAGTCTGACAGAAACTGTGAAGACACAGATAAATTAAGATTATACTTTTCTTATTCTTCCTATGGGTCTTAATATGAGATCCTGGAGATTCTAAACTCTTGAGAGAGAGAAAAAAAAAATAAAGCTGTTTTTGTGCTGTGTGCCATACTGTTCTTCTATTTTAAATACGGAAAACATTTGAAAGAGCATCCTGGGAGCTGGGCGGTAGTGCAGCGGGTTAAGCACGGGTGGTGCAAAGCAAGGAAAAGCTTAAGGATCATGGTTCGAGCTCCCGGCTCCCCACTTGCAGGGGAGTCGCTTCTCAAGCGGTGAAGCAAGTCTGCAGGTGTCTATTTTTCTCTCCACCTCTGTCTTCCCCTCCTCTCCCCATTTCTCTCTGTCCTATCCTGTCGTTAAAGTTCGGGGCTCCAGCAGGCAGGCCTAGCTTCGTGGCGGTAGACAGAGACAACCAGAGACACACGGCTGAGCAGAGAAGCTTTATTCACTATTCACGAGCGGGCAAACATGTGCTCTCCTGTCTTTCTGCTCTGGCAGCAGAGAGAGACCCTTAAACTAATCACCACACAGATCTGTCCTGCATCCCCTCACGCAGCCGCGCCAAGAACTCTGGAACTCTGCTTTTCTGTAGAGAGTGAGCTGGAACCGCCAAAACATGACAGGTCAAAGCAGAAGCAGGAAAGGCAGACAGGCAGTAAAAAAGTTCTGTCCTTGGAGTCTGTGAATCAGGTTCTTCAGATAGCGTCAGATGACATCTAGGGTTTCGGGGGGGGGGGGGTGTGCCACTGTAGTCGTGCCATCTAGTGGGTGATGTCAGGGTGTGCAGGGGTCCAGATGGTTTTTTCTGGGATTCCTGTGGAAGAAACACAATCTGCTTCTCGTGGTTAGCAGGGCATCTGATTTGAATGCTTTATAGAAAAAGAGGTTTGGTGCCTTAGCCAACTGAGTATTGGAGGATGTATCTTTCCTATTCATTTATTATTATTATTATTATTTTTAAAAACACTTTATTTATTTATGAGAAAGATAGGAGGAGAGAGAAAGAACCAGACATCACTCTGGTTACATGTGCTGCTGGGGATCGAACTCAGGACCTCATGCTTGGGAGTCCAAAGCTTTATCACTGCGCCACCTCCCAGACCACTTATTATTATTATTTTATATTATTTGTCATGGTAGTCAGCCATTATCTGGAAGGTCCTGGGTGATTCATGGGGAAAAAGAACTTATCTTTCAACAAGGACTCTAAGGTGTAGGGAAGCGGAAACATCTCTTTTTTTTTTTTTTTTTTTTTTGTATTTTGCCTTTTGTTGGCCTAGTTGTTTTATTGTTGTAATTATAGTGTTGTTGTTACTGATATTGTGGTTGTTGGATAGAACAGAGAGAAATGGAGAGAGGAGGGGAAGACAGAGAAGAGGAGAGAAAAAGACACCTGCAGACCTGCTTCATCACCTGTGAAGCGATTCCCCTGCAAGTGAGGAGCCAGGGGCTCAAACTGGGATCTTTATGCTGGTCCTTGGACTCTGTGACATGTGCGGTTAACCCACTGCGCTACCGCCCGACTCCCAGGAACTATCTTTTAACATAAACTCTATGGCCATGCCAATAGCAACCTTGAGGGCACATGTGGCTCCCCACATGTCCCCCTTTCTTATATCATGTTTTGATGTTTGGCGGACTTTGTTTTGTGGCGGGGCGGACTGTGCCTGTCTTAGGTTGGGGATCAGCCTTCCGTCTTACCCATCATTGGAACACCTGGTCATTTTTGCCCAGTAGTACCAGGTGCCCTGTCTTAGGTTGATTGGATAGCGCTAGTTATTAATGAGAAAGAGAGGAGGAGAGAGAAAGAACCAGATATCTTTCTGGTACACATGCTGCCAGGGATCAAACTTGGGACCTCACACTTGAGAGTCTAACGCCTTATCCACTGTGACACCTCCCAGACTACAGTCCTATAATTTTTAATAAGCTCATGGCCTTTTTGCAACAACAAACTCACTATCATAGGCTGGACATGGCAGAATATTAAGTTGCTGTGGAGGATTTGCCCCCCTCCATCAGAACGTTCACCATGGAGAGGGCTGGCTAGCCAATGACGGGTAAGGGGAAACTAGCGCTGTCCAGTCAACCTAAGACAGGGCACCTGGTACTACTGGGCAGCTCCACTTCAGTGTTCAGACGCAAGAAAGGTCACTGTGTGAGGCGGCCATTTTCGCTACCTCCACGTGGCCCAACCTGCTTCTCTAGCACCCAACTCTGAGGTGCCAGCGCAAATAAAGATTTCTGTTTCCTCTTCGCTCCGGACCTCCTCTCTCTCTTCTCTGCGGCGCAAAACAACACTATCCAACAACAAAGACATCAGTAATAACTACAACAATAAAACAACAAGGGCAACAAAAGAGAATAAATCAATTAATAAATATTTCTAAAAAGAATTTAAAAAGAGCATCTTATTTCATTACCATCAGGTTCAAGAACAAAGTGAGGGGGCCGGGTGGCAGCACAGTGGGTTAAGCTCACATGGAGCAAAGCACAAGGACAGACTTAAGTATCCAGGTTCAAGCTCCCGGCTCTCCAACTACAGGGGGGTCACTTCACAGGCAGTGGAGCAGGTCTGCAGGTGTCTGTCTTTCTCTCCCCCTCTCTGTCTTCTCGTCTTCTCTTGATTTCTTTCTGCCCTATCCAACAAGAACAGCAATAACAATAATAATAACAACAACAACAATATACACCAAGGGCAACAAAAGGGAAAAAATATCCTCCAGGAGCAGTGGATTCATGGGTCTGGCACCAAGCTCCGCAATAATCCCAGAGGGAAAAATAATAATAATAAAAGTAAGAGAATTTTTTCCACAAGTCAGCCTGCTCTCTAAAGACTAGTCAAATCTGCTATTTCTGAGGAAGAGATTCCAAGAATTGAGTTTGTTCCCTCACATGCCCCTGCCAGCACGTGTGCTCGCAATGCTGGAGGGTGACTCTTATGATCTACTACTGTAGAGCTTAGACATCTTGGAAAAATAGCTTCTTGCTGGATAAGGGCAGGAAATTGGCACAATTTAATGATGGTGCTTTTGGTAACTACCAGGCCACCCCATCATCCAGGGCCTTAGTCAGGGAATCCTGGGATTCCCAAAAAAGATATGATGGGCCTAAACCTCTAACAGATCCCTCTCTCCACCATCACTGGTCACTTCCCTCAGTAACAGCGTTGTGGACCCTTCTGTGGGCCTCTATAGGACCTTGCCCTCAATGTGGAATGGCAATGCTACCAAGTTGCAGATGTGACTATGATGCCAACCTGACCTTCCCTGGGCAGACAGTCACCCCAATGTGTCCTGGAACCCCACCTCTCCAGAGCCCTGGCCCACTACAAAAAGATATAAACAGGCTGGGGATGTGGGTCCACCTGCCAATACCCATGTCCAGTAGAGAAGCAATTACAGAAGCCAGACCTCCTGCCTTCTGCACCCCATAAAGAATTTTGGTCCATCCTCCCAGAGGGATAAAGAATAGGGAAACACTTCCAGTGGAGGGGATGGGACATGGAACTCTTGTTGCGGGAATTATGTGGAATTGTACTCCTCTTATCCTATGGTCTTGTGGATCATTTAAAACTTAATAATAATAATAATAATAATAATAATAATAAAGCTTCTTGCAGCAGACTGGGGAGTGGTACAATGGATAGAATGTTGGGATGCAGGTTCCACTAAGTTCAAGTCCTACTGGCACATATTCTAGCATAGTCCTCTGGTTCTTTCTCTTTTATTAACAAATAAATCTTAAAATAATAATGATTTCTTCTCTTTATGGAGGTTGGGCAGTAGCGCAGCAGGATAAGCGCACATGGCACAAAGCACAAGGACTGGCATAAGGATCCCGGTTAGAGCCCCTGACTCCCCACCTGCAAGGGAGTCACTTCACAGGCGGTGAAGCAGGTCTGCAGGTGTCTATCTTTCTCTCCCCCTCTCTGTCTTCCCCTCCTCTCTCCATTTCTCTCTGTCCTATCCAACAATGACGACATCAATAACAACAACAGTAATAACTATAAGAACAATAAAAAACAAGGACAAGAGGGAAACACAGTAACAAAATAATAGTAACAATTTATTGTCTTCAACGAAATTACACAGTTTCTGAGGACCAAGAGAACCGCTGGCAGAGCACCCCCTGTCCTGTGCCCAGACACTTGGTTTCATCTCTGACACTACATGACCACACCGGGGATGGCGAGGGGTCACCCCATGACTGGTACTGGGGTGGAGGGCTCATTTTCTCTCTGTCTCTTATTTTTTTCTGTGTCTGAATGAATGAAAAGTTTGGTCTAGGAATAGTGGTGTGGTGTATGTCAAGATCTTGCTACAGAAAAGAGAAAAGAAAGTATTCAGATTTGCAAAAGGAACTTAAAACCCTCCAAGAAGGATATAATTTAAGTTTTAATGAGATAGAGAGGGAGAGAGAGGGACTGGGTGGTGGTGAGCCGGGTTGAGTGCACACCTTACAATGCATAAGGAACCAGGTTTGAGCTCTGGTCCCCACCTGCAGGGGGAAAGCTTTGCAAGTATTGAGGCAGTATTGCAGACGTCTCTATGTCTCTCTCTCTCCATCACTATCTTCCCTGGCAAACGCTAGAAGAAGAACTATCTTCCCCTCCCCTCTTGATTTCTGGCTGTTTCTATCCAATAAATAAATAAAGATAATTGTTTTTTAAAAAATAAAAAAGAGAGAGACTACTGTAGCACTGCTTTACCACTCATGAAGCTTATCCACTGAAAATGAGGACTGGGTCCAGTACCTGGGTGCTTGTGCATGATAATGTGTGGACTCTATCAGGTGTACCACCAACTCAAAGGACAAAACTCAGAACACTACTTTGAGTTTTGACTTTCAGGTCTCTAGAAGAGTCAATGAGGCAAGTTTTAGTAAAAGTAATTCTTTAGTATTGGCAAATATAATACATGAATATACCCACCTATTTTGAACTACATCCTGAAAATGCCTCTCAGCTCAGTCATCAAGTGGAGAGACCCTTGATGATCTCCATAAACTACATTGTCCTGGATTCCATTCTTTGTTACATATATTCAGGGAAGTTGTCATGGTAATGGAATCACACTTTTTTTCTAAGGGTTAGGAAATTGGAATTTGTCAGGCCAACTCTCAGCCTTTGTTGGCTGAAGGGGGGTTTAGGGAAGTGAGACCCATAGCTAGAAGAAAGCATGTGGACATGACAAGAAAGAGCCTGAGTGCCCCCACAACACTGATGTATTTATGTGTTCATTGTCTCCAGGGTTATCACTGGGGCTTAGTTTCACCACTGCAAATCCACTGTTCCTGAGGCATTTTTTCCTCATTTCATTGGACAGGACAGAGAGAAATTGAGAGAGGAGAAGATAGAACGGCATGGCAAAGGATAGGTATCTGCAGTCTTGCTTCACAGCTTGTGAAGTGACCCCCCCTGCAGGTGGGGAACCAGAGACTCAAACCCAGATCTTTGAGTGGGGCCTTGTGATTCATAGTATGCTTGCTTAAACAGGTGTGCCACCCCCACACACACACACACCTTCATTGTTCTTAGCTGAGCTTTTGATAATGTTGGTTGACTCAGTCAGCTTATACAGGCCCAGCTGTAATGACATCAGGTGTGCTGGGTCAGCATTATATCATTTACCCCAAGTGTACTGACCCAGCCATACATCATGGGTGCCAGGTGCAAAAGGTGCCAGGTGCACAATGCATGTATTGATCCAAGGCTAATATCTGGGCTTTGAGTCAAAGTGTGGCCTACCCCCACATTACTGCAGATGTGATATATAACCTAGTTTTTTTCGTTGGGTTTCTGGACCCAAGTCCTAAGGGATTGAGGGACCCCCAGTCCCATCCCTACAACCAATTCTAGCTCTCTAGAAGAGTATCCAATATGTCAAGTCGGACACAGTCTACCAGAGATGGTGTCAGGTGGCTCAGGTTAAGGCCTCTGTAAATGAAAACACCCTCTACTTTGCATGAGGGAGCAAGTCCCAGGTAGTTAGTTACCTGTGAGTTTGACCGACCAGCTGTCATTGAACTGAGGTTCTCAGCACCTGCTCCTCAGATTTCTGATGCCCTCCTAGTTCTCAAAAGACTGTGGGTGCTTCTGACTAAATGCCAGTCAATCAGAGCTTCCCATGTCCTCCCTCCTCAGGGTGGATTCATTAGTTCTATTGAACTCAGGAAGCCCATTCATTCACTAGGTCACCAAAAGATGTTTAGGAGTATAAATCAACAGCCAAGTGAAAAGCAACTAAAGAGAGGTTTGAGATGAAAGGAGCTTCTTCTGTCCCCCTGGACCTTCTCTCTCTCTCTCTCTCTCTCTCTCTCTCTCTCTTTCTCTCTTTCTCTTTCTCTAGCATTTCTTTTCTTTTTCTTATAAAAAAGTCATATTTATGTACTGGGTAGTGACAGTCAGAAATGGAGAGGAAGGGGGAAATAGAAGGAGAGAGACAAAGAGACACCTGCAGCACTGCTTCACCACTCGTAAAGCTTCCCCCTGCAGGTGGGGACCAGAGACTCAAACCCAGGTCCTTGCATATTGTAGCATGTGCACCCAACCAGGTGCACCAAAACCCAGCTCCCTCGGATACTATCTCCTTCCTTGGGAGAGGGTCAGACGGTGGTTGGGTGGTGGGAGCGTACACCTTAACTTTATTTTAAAACTTAGATATCCCTGTTAGGCTACATATTTCTTTTAACCAGAGCATTGCTGAGCTCTGGCTAAAGGTGGTCCCAGGGATTGAACCTGGGACCACAGAGCCCCAGATATGAATGTCTTTTTTAGAACTGTTATGCCATCTCCCTGGCCCTATGTATGCTTTAATCATTGGCCTCTACTGTCATCCTTCTCCTTTATCTCCAGCAACATCTGTTGATAAAATCAGCTGTCTCGTGAATTTTTGTAGGTTAAAAAAGAGAGATAGAAAGTCTGTGTTAACAAGTGTTTAGTGCATTCATCTTCTCCCTTGCAATGTGGGGGCCATTCTTCTTTCTACATAACAGTAGTTCCTTGAACATAAACTATATACAGAACATTTGTAAGCATTAAGAGTTGGTCCTGGTTCATAATGTCAGAGGAGCACCCAGGTTAGGGGGTGGGAGTGTTTTGTAGATTCCTACCATGAGGAGATGAGCGATGGTACCCATGTGTCAACAACTGTATTGTAAACCATTAAGCAACCCTTCATAAGGTGATAAAATAAGATAATAAAAAATACCCTCCTTGGAAAACCAAGCACAGCAAAACTTGATGAGACTTATTCTCAGTGAAGAGTTAAAAGTGCTCTACTGTAAGAATAACATATATGCAAGATTTTTTTTTTTTTTATTACTACAAGGGTTGTCACTGCAACTTGGTGTCTGCAGGATTAATGAACCATGTCAAGGGACCCCTCCTTCACTCCCTTCCTCCCTTCCCAACCTTCCTCCCTCCCTTCCTCCCTTCTTTCCTTCCTTCCTTCCTTCCTTCCTTTCTTCCTTCCTTCCTTCCTTCCTTCCTTCCTTCCTTCCTTCCTTCCTTTCTTCCCTCCCTTCCTCCTTCATTCCTTCCCTCCCTCCCTCCCTTCTTCCTCCCTTCTTCCTTCCTTCCATGTGTTCTCAATCAGGTATGCATCTCTACTCTGGCCCTCTTCTCAGAAATAAAAGTTATATGTACAGTTGTTATTTAACATCCCCACATGGATATTGTTATAAATTTCAAACTGAATACATTGAGTCTCACTTCTGCTATCTCTCCCTAAATCTCTTCTGATGTTTGTTTGCATCATAAGAAAAAACAATCTCTCTCTTGCTCAAGTCAATTCAAAATTGACATCCCTGTCTTGTTTCCAATTTAAACCTTTTGAGTTAACTAACTCCAACATCAGAACACATCCAAAGGCTGATGTGTTTTTATTTTTCCATCATCCAAGTTCAAGGCACCATCACCTTTTCCTAGATGACTCAACAGTTTGCTAACTTTTAGTCTCCCTTTCTCTCAAGAGGAATCTAAAGTTGTTTTTTTTTATTTAAGAAAGTATTAATTAACAAAACCATAGAGTAGGACGGGTACAATTCCACACAATTACCACCACCCAATCTCCATATCCCACCCCCTCTCCTGATAGCTTTCCCATTCTCTATCCCTCTGGGAGCATGGACCCAGGGTCATTGTGGGTTGCAGAAGGTAGAAGGTCTGGCTTCTGTAATTGCTTCCCTGCTGAACATGGGCGTTGACTGGTCGGTCCATACTCCCAGTCTGCCTCTCTCTTTCCCTAGTAGGGTGGGTCTCTGGGGAAGCAGAGCTCCAGGACACATTGGTGGGGTCTTCAGTCTAGGGAAGCCTGGCCGGCATCCTGATGACATCTGGAACCTGGTGACTGAAAAGAGAGTTAACACACGAAGTCAAACAAATTGTTGAGCAATCATGGACCCAAAGCTTGGAATAGTGGAGAGGAAGTGTTAGGGGGGTACTCACTGCAAACTCTAGTGTACTTCTGCTTTCAGGTATATATTTTGCAGTAGTTTACAGATACATATGAACATATGCTCTCTCTCACAGAAACTGGTGTATATCTAGGTTTGGGGACTTTGTTAGAAAGTGAACCACCTGAGATGGAATTAGAGTATACTATGAAAGGAAAGGTCTCACCCAAGTAATGAAGCAGAAGGGTTGTCATTCCACACATGAAGTCTCTGGACACAGTCTGAGCTGAAGCATGTTGAGGTGGCAGGCGTTGTGTTGTTTAGGTTGTGATCGGCAGATGCAATATTATTTGATATTGATTGGGAGAGGCATACGGGAAAGTGGGCCCTATCCAAGGGTTCCAGGACTGGGGGAAGTAGAGGCACTATAGTGGAGATGTGAGGTTCCTGCTGTCTTAGGGTTCAAAAAGACAATCGATAGTTAATGTTATCATCACATTATTTGGTAATTGGGTTAACTTTGAAAAGTCCTTTTGTTAGGGTTTGCTGTACAGTACACAGTATCTGGTATATAGCTGTGCTATTGGTTGCTTGAATCTAAAGTTTTTACAACTGTACACAAGTTGTAAAAAATCTGTCCTGCACCTCCCTAATAACTTAATTTCTTCTTTCGATACTTGGGATCTGGCCACCTACTTCTCCTTCCTCCTTCCCCATCTGTCTTTCAGCATCCATGTATTCCTATCTCTTGGTCCCTAGGTCTGGAACCAACTTTACCTAGGAAAAAAAAAATATATATATATGTATTATCATTTCTTTATTTTGAATAGAGACAGAGAATTTGAGATAGAACAAGGAAACAGAAAGGGAAAGAGGGACAGACACCTGCAGCACTGCTTCATCACCTGTGAAGATTTCCCCCATAGGTGCGTACCAGAAGCTTGACCCAGGGTCCCTGCACACTGTAATGTGTGCACTCAAGTAGGTGTGTCACCTGGCCCACTAGATAGCTGCATCCAAATCTCCTTCAGCCATTGGTGCAAATTTCACATTCCAAGCAAAATTCTGCACTTGCTATTTATTTCTCATCTTTGCTGTTTTTTTTTCTGTTGCAATGTTTTAGCTGTCATGTTATATACTTTATGTATGCTTGTTTCTATATGATGCACATTTTGTTTCTATTTGCTTGCCTCTTCCTGAGTAATGGAATATATTATAACTCAATAAACAGTCATTGTAAAGTGTCTGAAAGAATGAAATAAAGTGTGTTCCACTATTTGAATCTGAAGTATTTTAATTACAATTAAACATGAGCAACTGGAAAGTTACAGAATAGAAACATGGTGATTTTTTTTCCAAATATTTTGGAATATGTTTATAAAGAAAATCCAGTCCATCCTGCCTCTCAGAGAAATTCTTACAAGAATCGCTCTTTTGTAGTGTAAAAAAATGAATTTTCAGCAAGCCAGTTGAATTCAAAGTCTATCCATCAAATCAGTTTTCTCTATGCAGGTGCTAAAACAAAACAACAGTCTCTGTCCTCAGGTTGAGGAAAGCTAATTTTTTGGTACTCAAACAGTTCTGTTTAAAGCATATGGCAAACAGACCCAGGGGAAAATTTTCTTCACTGCTGTGTTTGCTTATGTAGTCTTAAACACCACAGTTTTATGCTAGAGGAAATAGATATTTTGAGCTGGCAATGACAGGTGAAATAGGATGTGAAAAAATGATACTCCACTCATATGTCAACAATGTGAAATAAGCCACATTTCAAAGATGTCTCCCATCTAGTTCAGACTTCTGGTTCTGATTTTAAAAGATACAGGGAAAAAGAAAACACAGTTACCCATTCACACTAATTCTGATTCCTTAAGAAAGAATAGACAACTCCAGTGAACTCCGTGGTATCTACTCAAAATCTTAGGGATATAAATTATGCTATAAATGATGACTTCTTTCAATAACTGTCCACCAATGGCTAAAGAGTTTCCATGTTTTTATTTTGAAGATATAGTTTATGTATTTCAGATGACATAGAGAGCTTCAGATGTCAGGTGGAGAACTCAGAAAAACCACTGTCATAAACAGCAACAGTCAGGGAGGCAAGTCCTATGCTCTACCAGCTGAACCCTGCCCCCACCCCAGAGTCCTTTATTTTGGTGTAATACACTCAACCCTGTTCATGTTCTGCTTTGTGTTTTCTTATTTTTCAACTTCTATTATTATTATTAATTACTATTATTGATTTAATAATGGTCGACAAGATTGTGGGATAAGAAGGTTACAAGTCATACAGTTCCCACCACCAGAGTCCCATATCCACCCCTTCCATTGGAAACTTCTCTACACTGTATCTCTCTGGGCATATGGACCACAGATGTCTATGGAGCACAGAGGTGTTATTAGGTCTGGCTTCTGTAATTGCTTCAGGACATCAGCCTGAAGCATTATTTCACCACTTGTGAAGCTTACTTCTTTTGGGTGGGGGCCAAGGGTTTAAACCCAAGTCTTAGCACACTGTAGCATGTAGGTTTTACCACTGATACCACCCCCTAACCCCTCCTATGGGGAATTCATAGGTGCAGAGAGTCTTAGCCAGTTGCCAGGGCCCTGAGATGAGACATGTCCCAGGGTGAAGAGAAAGTCACCACAGCCTTTCGCTGTACAGTTGATCAGGTGGGAGCACACACATGTGACATCCTTGGCTGAGACAGTGTCGAGTGTGTGCCCTGTCCATCGCAAGCTTCCAGGAGTAAAACTTATGCATTACATGACATTGTTCAGATAAAACAACAGGTGGTTATACAACACATAGACAAAGATCAGAATACATTTCTAAGGGAAAAAACATCAGGAGGAAGGGTGATTGAAGCTGACATTATCTGGGCAGAGGGTAAATAACATCATGGTTATGCAAAGAGACTCATGCCTGAGGCTTGAAAGTCCCAGGTCCAATCCCCTGTATCACTATCCTCAAGAGCTAAACAGTGCTCTAGTAAAATAAATAAATAAACAAGAAACTGCCATTATATCAGATACATTTTTGATGCCATAACTTCCACCCTCTGCATCCCATAATGACCCTGGGTCCATACTCCCAGAGGGATAAAGAATAGGAAACCCATCAGGGGAGGGTATGTTCTGGTGGTGGGAATTGTATGGAATTGTACCCCTCTTATCCTATGGTCTTGTCAAGATTTCCATTTTGTAAATACATTTAAAAATATATATTGAGTTTATTTGAGTTATCCCATGCACAATCTCCAGGGCCTTAGGGCAGCAGCCAGACATCAGAGTGATAGGTGATGGCATGTTAATCCAGCTCTCTACTTTTTGAGCAGGAGTGTCTGAAATATCCAGACTTTGCCTTCGAGCAGAATGGTGTGATAATGGGACAGAGCCTGAAATACAGGTCTCATGGTTTGTATCCCAAAAGAGTGTACCTTGTAGACGATCTATTTTGCAAACATAGACACAAACTGTAACAATCAGTAGGATTTCTGATAATAAGGATCAGGAAGGGTGGGGTCAGAAATTTCTGCTACACCTTCCCATTTCCTGCCCTGCACAGGCCAGCCCTGCTGCTCCCACAGCAACCTCTCTCTGTGAGAGAGCCTGGGGTTCCCCTCTGTCCCTCATTTCACAAACTCGACTGATTTCATAGCTAGCCTCCATTTCTGTTTGCCTGCGGGCAGGCTCTCTTCTAGCACAATAATTTCCCCAAGGAAAGAATGGAAGAAAGGAAGATAAAAAAAAAAAAAAAAGGTAAGGGGCTAGACGGAAGTGCAGCGGGTTGAGTGCAGGTAGCTGGAAACCCAAGGACCAGCTCAAGGATCCCAGTTCGAGCCCCCGGCTGCTCCCCACCTTCCCAATTAGTGAAGCAGGTCTGTGGATGTCTATCTATCCTCTCCTCTGTCTTTCCCTCTTCTCTCGATTTCTCTCTGTCCTATCCAACAACAATAACAACCACAATAATGGCAACAACAAAAGGGCAACAACAATGGGAAAAATAGCCTCCAGGAGCAGTGGATTCGTAGTGCTAGCACCGAGCCCCAGTGATAACCCTGGAGGCAATAAATAAATAAATTAAATAAAAACGGTTAAACTAAGACAGGAGGTGAGTACCAACAGGGCTAGCACCAGTGGCTATGAATCTTCACCCAGGACAGAATCTTCCTCTACTCTTTCTGAAAAGAGGGTCAAGTAGACGAAAGCTTGACCTCATGAGAATTTAGTGAATGGCTCTAGGTTCTAGTAGCTTGCTTTTACCCTGTTACAGTAATTACTATAGGCTTTAACATTACCTAATAAATCTCTGGAATCTGTAAATATATCGATATATTGATGTCTTGTTGATTTTTTATTTTTTTATTTTAAGGCTTCTTTATTTTTAAATATTTATTTATTTATTTATTTTCCCTTTTGTTGCCCTTATTTTATTGTTGTAGTTATTATTGTTTTTATTGATGTCATCATTGTTGGATAGGACAGAGAGGAATGGAGAGAGGAGGGGAAGACAGAGGGGGAGAGAAAGACAGACACCTGCAGACCTGCTTCACTGCCTGTGAAGTGACTCTCCTGCAGGTGGGGAGCTGGGGTTCAAACCCAGCTCCTTACACCAGTCCTTGCACTTGGCGCACATGCATTTAACCTGCTGTGCTACCGCCCAACTCCCTTCTTGTTGACTTTTGTTAAACAACAATGCACGGCCAAAATAGTATTTAAACTGTGTGATTCTGAGAATGTTGTAAGCAACATTTATTCCCTAATTTCAACAACCTTCCCCTCAGCAACATGTACAATTCCAACTGTCTTTCATGTTTTAAACCTTTGTCCAAGTTCTTTCTGCTCATGGATCAGGCTTCATATCCCCCCTACCCTGACTTGCCATTGTATTGTTGTAAATAGTGATAAGAAGCATTCATAAAATCGACTTTGTGCTAAACACCTTGCTATTAGCTCTGGGCAATTATAAAGATGGTAGAGTACACAATTCTGGTTGTGAATGTCTAGCTATGTGTGTTTAGGAACTGAGTGATGAGCACACACATCGATCACGCATAAAGACCTGGGTTCAAGCCCCTGGTCCCCACCTCCAAGGGGAAATATTCACTAGCAGAGAAGCAGTGGCGTAGCTATAAGCATCTCTCTCTCTTCCTTCCTTTCTTTCTTTCTTTCTTTCTTTCTTCCTTCTTTCCTTCCTTCCTTCCTTCCTTCCTTTATTCCTATCTACCTTCCTTTCTTCCTCTCTCTCTCTCTCTCTCTCTCTCTTTGCCTCCAGGATTATTGCTGGGGATTGGTGTCTGCACTAAGAAACCACTGCTCCTGGTGGCCATCTTTTTTCCATTGTTGTTGTGGATAGGACAGAGAGAAACTGAGAGAGGAGGGGAAAACAGAGGCAGGGAGGGAAAGATAGACACCTGCAGACCTGCTTCACTGCTTGAGGGCTCAAGCTGGAATCCTTACACGCTTACTTGTGTTTCATACTATGTGTACTACTGACAGGCCCCTGTCTGTTTTGTTTTGTTTAATTTCTTCCCTATCTCTTCCTCTCTTTCCCTCCTCTGTCCTAACAGGTATAAGAAAAATAAAAGGGAGTCCGGCAGTAGCGCAGCGGGTTAGGCGCACTTGGCGCAAAGTGTCAGGATCCCGGTTCAAGCCCCCGGCTCCCCACCTGCAGGGGAGTCGCTTCACAGGTGGTGAAGCAGGTCTGCAGGTGTCTTTCTCTCCCCCTCTCTGTCTTCCCCTCCTCTCTCCATTTCTCTCTGTCCTATCCAACAAAAATAATGGCAAGAAGGGTAACTAAAGGGAATAAATAAATAAATGTTGAAAAAAAGAAAATCTTGGGTTAAGAGAATACATATGGGGGGTCGGGCGGTGGCGCCGTGGGTTAAGCGCATGTGGCGCAAAGCGCAGGGACCGGCGTAAGGATCCCGGTTCGAGCCCCCGGTTCCCCACCTGCAGGGGAGTCGCTTCACAGGCGGTGAAGCAGGTCTGCAGGTGTCTATCTTTCTCTCCCCTTCTCTGTCTTCCCCTCCTCTCTCCATTTCTCTCTGTCCTATCCAACAACGAATTGCGTCAACAAGGGCAATAATAATAACCACAACGAAGCTACAACAAGGGCAACAAAAGGGGGGAAAAAAATTGGCCTCCAGGAGCGGTGGATTCATGGTGCAGGCACCGAGCCCAGCAATAACCCTGGAGGAGGAAAAAAAAAAAAAAAAGAGAGAGAATACATATGACTAATATTGGGTGAGATTATGTAAGTAATTACAGAGAAAATATTCTAGTAGAGTAACAGGGCTTTTGCCCTGCAAAAAAGGAAAAAGAAAGATTTCAAATCAGAGAGGACATTATGGAACAGAAGCTTGATTTGCCCAATATTTTCATTGGTGTAGTGAACCAAAACAAATGCTCCCACAAACCAAATGATTTTTACAATATGGAAGTTTTTTTCTTTCTTGACTATTAAGGACTAGGTTCTAACCAAAAAAAAAAACGCTCATAAAGGCAAGATCTTTCATCCTACACTCTCCCATCCTCTCTTCAGTTTCCACACTCTTTCCAGAATGTGCTTTAAGAAAGAATCTTCTCTTAGTGAATTTGGATAAAAACCGGAAGTATGGTTTCTAGATCACATGGTAGATGCACATGCCAGGGGTTGAAGAGCCTCCAGGCTGGGTTCCCCAGTCACATCACTACTTTACATCCCTTCATACACAAAAGGATGCCATTTCTCTGTGTACTTAGAAACACGTAGATTTCTTTATTATTATTATTTTCAATATTTATTTATTTATTCCCTTTGGTTGCCCTTGTTTTATTTTTGTATTTACCATTATTGTCGCCATTGTTGGCTAGGTCAGAAATGGAGAAATGGAGAGAGGAGCAGAAGACAGAGAGGGGGAGAGAAAAACAGACACCTGCAGACCTGCTTCACCACCTGGGAAGCCTGTAAAGTAACTCCCTTGCAGGTGGGGGCTCAAACCGGGGTCTTTATGCCTGTCCATGTGCTTCGCGCCCCATGAACTTAACTCTCTGTGCTACTGCCCAACTCCCAACATGTAGATTTCTTTAATCACTGTCCTAAGAAATTAGAGAAGATATTTGTACTCCAATATTTATTTCAGCATTATTAACACAAAAAATCTAGATATGATAAAATTCTGATACTGGTGGCTGGGCGGTAGCACACATGGTTGAGCTCACATGTTGCAGTCCACAAGGACATAGGTTCGAGCCCCCAGCACCCACCTTCAGGGGGAAGGCTTTGTAACTGGTGCTTCAGGTGTCCTGTTCTAGTTCTACCTCCCTCTAACTTCTCAATTTCTAGCTATCTCTATACAATAAATACAATTATTTAAAAAAAAATAAAAAGAAAGAAAGGCATCCGGGACCCCATCAATGTGTCCTGGAGCTCCGCTTCCCCAGAGACCCACCCTACTAGGGAAAGAGAGAGGCAGACTGGGAGTATGGATTGACCAGTCAACGTCTGTGTTCAGCGGGGAAGCAATTGCAGAAGCCAGACCTTCCACCTTCTGCAACCCATAAAAACTCTGGGTCCATACTTCCAGAGGGATAGAGAATGGGAGAGCTATCAGGGGAGGGGGTGGGATGTGGAGATTGGGTGGTGGAAACTGTGTGGAGTTGTACCCCTCCTACCCTACCGTTTTGTTAATGTCTCCTTTCTTAAATAAATAAATGAATAAATAAAATAAAGAAAGGCAACTCTAAAAAATAAAAATAAAATTCTGATACCCATCAATGGGTGAACAGATAGAGAAAATACACATGTGAGGGAATTAAGACAGGCAAGGTCAGACTTCACTGAGTAAGCAGTAGGTAAGTAGAGGACAAGGCCAGGAAAGTAAAAGGCCTTATATGAAAAAAAGAATGTCAAGACAAAGAAAGAGTTAACTAACCAAACTGTAAGGAGAGAAGCCCCAGAGAATAAGAGACCATGGAAAAGGGAAAATCCACTTGGCCAGGTGGTGGCACTCCTGGTTGAACACAGGTGCTATAGTGCACAAGGACCCAGGTTTGAGCCCCTGATCCCCACCTGCAGGGGGAAAGCTTGACAAGTGGTGAAGCAGTGTTGCAGGTGTCTCTCTGTCTCATCTATCTCCCCCTTCCTCTCAATTTCTGGCTGTCTCTATCAAATAAACAGTTAGAAGAAATTAAAAATAAAAGTAAACACCGCCCCCCAGTGGTATGAATTAAGCAAGCTGAGGCTAAACTTTCCCAGACACAACTGTGGGGGAATAGGTAACAGTAACAAAGTCAACCAGACCCCCAGCAATGGGTACAAGTTCACCCCCTTAACCTTGTAGCCTCTGCATCCATAAGGATGTTTTCTGTTTTCAGCCTATACCAACTATGTAAGTTTGCACTGTCCCCTGGTTCAAGGGCCGTATGTTTTTTCAGAGTGATCTGAACTCTGGGTCTGCGTGAATCAACTCCTTTTCCCCTCACCCACCTCGGGCCCAGTCTTTTTGATTTCCAGCAGTATTCCTTAACATCATGGGTCATGAAGCACGGCTGCAGGTGTTGGTCTGTCTCTTTTTCTCTCTATTTCCCTCTCCCCTCTCAGTGTCTCTGTCTCTATCCAATAACAAGTAACAAATAAATAAAATAACATGGACCTTTGCTTTGCTATCTAATGTCATCTCAACATCTGACTCCCACAGAACCTAACACATGCAAGATTCTTAAAGTAAATGTTGATAGAAATTCCCCAGAGCTCCTTTCTTTTTTAATCTGCTATTGGTATGGAAAGTCTGAGAAAATTGACTAGAAACTAGAAACCAAGACTAACAGCTTGAGAACGAAATGGCAGTGGGGGCAAAACACTCAAGTTGAATTTATTCTAAAGGAAAAGACAGTTTGTGGGGGCCAGGCAATGGAGCACCTGGTTAAGTACACACATTACAGCACACAAGGGCCCAGGTTCAAGCCCCTGGTCCCCACCTACAGGGGGAAAGCTTCACGAGTGGTGAAGCAGGACTGTGGATGCCTCTCTGTCTCTCTCCCTTTCTATTTCCCCTTTCCCTCTAGATTTCTCTCTGTCTCTATACAATAAGAATTTTAAAAAGATAAAAAAAAAAAAGAACAGCTTGCCTAACTCCTCACTCACCCACTATATGCACTGTTCTTCCAAATTGACCGTGCACAGATTTGAACTCAAGAGTTCTTGAGTGCAATGTCCAGACAGAAACCCTGACAGACACCTAAAATTCTTGAATTTGACGCCTCATTTCACACCACATCTATCTATGGCTTCATCTTAGCAGGGAGCAGTTAGTTCTCTTTCTGTTGCCTTTACTAATGGTTGTAAATCAGGGGGAGGGGGTGGGTGGGAGTGGAGTGGGCAGCATGGTGACTCCGGACTCAGGAGTCAGGCGGTAGCGCAGTGGGTTAAGCGCACATGGTGCAAAGAGCTAGGACCGGGATAAGGATCCCAGTTGGAGCCCCCGGCTCCCCACCTGTAGGGAAGTCACTTCTCAAGCAGTGAAGCAGGTCTAAAGGTGTCTGTCTTTCTCTCCCCCTCTTTGTCTTCCCCTCCTCTCTCCATTTCTTCCTGTCTTATCCAACAAGGACAACAATAACTACAACAATAAAACAACAAGAACAACAAAAGGGAATAAATAAATAAATAAATATTAAAAGAATTTTCAGTGACTCCTGCTTGTGTTCCACTCACTGCTGAATCCGTTAGATGTTTCCTTTTGGAACCTTCTGCCTCTCTGTGGAACACACCATGTGTCATTCCTGCCTGGAATCTTCTGCCTCACTCTTAAACATGCCATGCCTAACTGAACCCTCCTTTTGCCAAACTCCTTGGCAGAGCTGAGCTGGCTGCATACCAGCTCTGTTTTTTTTTCTCCTTCTGGGTAAAATAACCAACTTGCATCTCATAAGGCACAAACCAGCATGGGCTGTCAATGGGGAATTGTGAGGAGATATGCTTCCTGCTGTTTTGCGTGCTTGTAAATTATATTTATAGCCCTTGATTGGTTTTCTGATGCTGATGGGACTGGGGTCTCCCAAGGATGGACATGTGGCCTAACCACTGAACTGTCCCATTAGCATCTGGGATACCTCTGAAGCTGTTGAACCCAGCACATAAAACCCATCCTAGTTCCTCCCCTGCTCCTCCCCTCCCCAGTCACCACCCTACAACCCAGTTACGTAAACTGCTATGTCAGGGACTAGCTGTAATAATACCTCATGCTGGTTGTGGTGTTTCTTTGTATGGGATCAGTTTTCTTGTTTCCTGCTGAAAGGTAATTCCTGCAGTCAGCCTTCAAAGTTCAGCTCAAGCATCTAGGTGCATTTTTCTCTGAGCTCCCCCATTTGTATTTTCCTTATTTTATAGTATTTTTATTTTTTTAAAAAAAGTTTATTGACTTAATAATGATTGACACGATGGTAGGATAAGAGGGGTACAATTCCATACAATTCCCACCACCAGAGTTTCACACCCCCTCCCCTCCACTTATTGTATTTTTATTATATATATTGCCACCAGGGGCATCACTGGGGTTCAATGTCTACATTATGCAGCCACTGCTCTTGTTTGGCCTTTTTTTTTTTCTTTGCATATTTTTATTTGGTAAGACAAAGATAAATCGAGAGAGGAGGGAGAGGAGGAGAGAAAGATAGACACCTGCAGACTTGTGTCACTGCTCATGAAGCATCCCTGCCCTGCAGGCGGAGAACTGGGGCTTGAAGCCAGGTCCTTATGCATGGTAATATATGTCCTTAACAGGGTCAGCTACCTCCCAGCACCCAGATTCTTTGCTTTTGATGCAGATCCATCCTATCATATTCTATCTCAATCCTCCTCCTCCTCCTCCTTCTTCTTCTTCGTCGTCTTCTTCTTCTCCTTCTCTTCTCCTCCTCCTCCTTTCTCCTCCTATTCCTCCTCATTCTCCTCCTTCTTCTTTCCTTCTCCTCCTGTTCCTTTTCTCCTTCTTCTTTCTCATCAAACTCCTCCATATTCTCTTCCTCCTCCTTCTTTTTGTCTTTTAATTTTTTAAATATTTATTTATTCCCTTTTGTTGCCCTTATTTTCTTGTTTTTTTATTGCTGTAGTTATTGTTGTTGTTATAGATGTCATTGTTGGATAAGACAGAAATGGAGAGAGATGGAGAAGACAGAGAGGGGAAGAGAAAGACACCTGCAGACCTGCTTCACCTGTTGTGAAGCGACTCCCCTGCAGGTGGGGAGCCAAGGCCTCGAACCTGGATCCTTGTGCCAGTCCTTGCTCTTTGCTCTTTGTGCCCCATGCACTTAACCTGTTGCACTACCTCTGGACTCCCCTCCTCCTTTTTTTTTTTTTTTTCAATTGGAGGAATGATGGTTTGCAATGCAGATGTTGACACTCTTGCATCCTATTGACAGACCACTGCAAACCATTTCCACCCCCAACCTAGGGCCTTCCTCTTAATGACACCCTTACATAACAGTTTCCAAAGGCCTCTCTACATATTGCTGCCCCCCACCTATATTCTAAACACTTCGAGAACTGTGATTCCGCATGACCTGATGTCTTATCTAAGGGAGCCCCCAAATTGATGAGGGCAGATGATCTGTTGGCCATTCCGACATCTTTTTGAACTCTCTCTGCTCCCCTGGGGCCTGAAATGAGCTGTGGGTACAGATGGCTGATCTACATTGGTCTTGAGCAGGCTAAAAAGGAGGCGGGTGGGAGTGAGATTGTGATCACAGACAGGCTTCTCTCTCAGGGATTCCATTTCTGAAATGGAAATTAATTTGATGTTTCTCCAGAGTGAGGTTCAGATTAATGTTCTGTCATCTGTAAGGGCCTCGAGGATTCTGGGACGAAGGGTGTCAGATATTAGCCTGATGGTGACTGGAAGCTGTTCACTGGAAGGTTCATCTATTAGCTGCTCAGCATGGCATTCCACATTCCCTTTAACAGGGCCGCCTCCCACGGTGACTTAACTGGTTTCTGCAAGACTCCGGGCCACATCTACTTGAATATGACTGTGGTCTGAATGCTGGCTGTGACATCTTGATTTTGAGTCCTTTTACAATCATTAAATAATTATTTGACCTCTATCTGAGTCTCCTTCTTTACTCCATACCTCTGAGGAGAACCTACTGTTATTTTTTTTTTTTCTAGAGATGGGACCTCATGCTTATACAATTTCCCTACTCCACTGCACATTTCCATTTAGATAGAGACAGGTAGAGACGCCACAGTACTAGAACTCTCTCCAGCGTCACAGTGCCTCCTGGGTGATGCCAAGGCTCAGATATGGACATTGTTTGTGGCAAGGTCGGCACACTCTCCTGTCCTGTGAATTATCTCTCCAGCTCCCAAGCAGGGTTTATAGCAACTATAATGAAAATTGGCAATGGTCACTAACACACACACATACACACACACACACACACACACACACACACACACACACACACACACACCTGTCAAGAAAGCAGACTATAATGAATTCCTTCTCCCATCTAGATTTATTGATTTTATTTGTGTGTGTGTGTGTGTGTGTGTGTGTGTGTGTGAGAGAGAGAGAGAGAGAGAGAGAGAGAGAGAGATGCAGAGAGAAACATACACAGAGAGAAATTAACCAGAGCATTGCTCAGATCTCCTATAGTGGAACTGTGGATGGAAACGAGAACTTTGGCCTCAGACACGAAGGTCTTTTGCATAACCATTATGCTGTCTCCTCAACCCTGCATTTATCTGCACCCATCATGGTTTTAGTATGAGTGTTTTAAACATGAATTCATCATTCAAGGAAAAGGAGTTCATGTACTTGATATATACACATGTAGAGACGATACTAAGCTTATTTTAGGAGTAAGCTCTTTAATGATGCCTTGAAATAAGGTAATTATGTTCATGTTGTTGTCAGTAGGATGTACTTTAATTGAACTGTAGAACTAATAAAAATAATAGATTATGGGTGATGGGGGTGGAGTGGAGGCAAACCCAGCTGAATGTACTCATTACCCATATACAAGGACCCAGATTAGAAGCCCCACTCTCATCTGTGGGGGGAGGGAGGAAGCTTCAAGAGTGGAGAAGTAGGTCTCTCAGTGTCACTCTTTCTCTTTCCCTCACTATTTCCTCGACCCCTCTCGATTTTTATCTGTCCTATCAAATAAAATGGAAAGAAAAAAAATAGGGGAAAATGGTCTCTGGGAGTAGTGGGTTAATATTTCTAGTACTGAGCCCCAGCAATAACTCTGGTGGCTATAAAAATAATAATGATAATATATTTTTTCTCCAGGGTTATTGCTGGGGCTTGGTGCCTGCACTATGAATCCACTGCTCCTGGAGGCCATTATTTTTTTTTCCATTTTGTTGTTATCATTGCCATTGATGTTATTGTTGTTGGATAGGACAGAGAGAAATCGAGAGGGGAAGAGAAGACAGAGAGGGGGAGAGAAAGATAGACACCTGCTTCACTGCCTGTGAAGTGACTCCCCTGCAGGTGGGGAGCCAAGGGCTTGACCAGGATCCTTATGCTGGTCCTTGCGCTTTGCGCCATGTGTGCTTAACCTGTTGTGCTACTGCCCAGCCCCCTTATAATTAAAAAAAAAATAAATAGACCATGAGAAAAAGAATTTTCTAGCCATTGATAATGGATATATTTTTCTATACTTTTTCACAGAATTGGAGAAAAATACAAATCATTACACCCTCAAGTCACGTCACTACAAAAATCTGTTGCAGTAAAGGCTGTAATATAAACCATGGGAAAGGGAGTGGGGGAGTGGAGGCAGTTAGGAGCTCAGAGAGGTGCCAGAGCTGTAAGGATTTGAAATTCCAATTGACTCCACCTAAAGTTTCCATGGAAGCAATGGAATAGGTAAAGAGGCCTTTCTTTAGTGACTTTGTATCCAGGTGGAATTGTATTGGAAGTTTAGCCTAGAAAAGCATCGTTCCCCCACCTGCAGGAGGAAAGCTTCATGGGGCTACAGGTGTCTCTCTGTCTTTCTCTCTCTCTCTTCCCTTAACTTCTCCCTGTCTCTATCCAATAATAAATGAATAAAATTTACAAAAAGAACTAAAGAAAAGCATGCTTCTAGGGGGCCAGCAGGTGGCACATAACTTATCATATGAAAGGACCCAGGTTCGCGCCCTCACACCTCATCTGCAGGGGGCAAGTTTCACAAGTATTGAATCAAGGCTGCAGGTGTCTCTGTCTATCATCTAGCTATATCTGTCTATCTGTCTGTCCATCTATCATATCTATCATCTAGCATATCTATCATCTATCTATCCTATCTATCTATCCTGTCTATCTATCCTATCTATCCTATCTATCTATCTATCATATATCTTCCCCCTCCTCTTCAGGTTCTGTCTGTCCTATCCAATAAAATAGAAAATGACAAAAAAGAAGGAAAAATGGTCACTGGCAGTGGTTGATTTGCAATGCTGGCACTGAGCTCTAGCGATAACCCTGGTGGAAAACAGACAGACGAACATGGAAGTTGAGAACAAAAGACTTCTCAAGGGAGGCCGGGTGGTGGCACGCCTGGCTGAGCACACATACTGCAATGCACAAGGATGGTCCCCACAGGCAGGGGGAGAGCTGTTTCACAAGCTGTGGTGAAGTGTTGCAGGTCTCTCTCTCTTTGTCTCTCTATCTCTCTACCCCTTTTCTCTGGATTTCTGTCTCTATGTAACAAATAATAAAGTATTTTTCAAAAGACTTTTCGAACATTGCTGAGATAGAAGACCATGAATAATTCCAAGGAGCACAAGGTCATCAGGCAGATGCCCTTCCCATGGGCCTGAAAGAAGATAGCTTTTTCTTTCCAGGAAGCCGCGTTTCCAGAATACAAAGAAATAATATGCTCGAAGCATCTGTGCTACCATTTTGCACAAGGTTCAAAGACTCTCCCTGAAACAGAGAATTATTAAGACAATTGGCTAAGAGGGCAGCGAGGCAGCTCCAAGGTTCTGCCACCAAAATGACAGGGATTCTTTTCTCCGGTTGTACTGAATTGTTCTCAACTTCCATTTTTAAAGATTATTTTATTTACTTAAAAAAGGAGACATTAACAAAAGCGTAGGATAAGAGGGGTATGACTCCACACTATTCCCACCATAAGAACTCCATATCCCATCCCCTCCCCTGATAGCTTTCCCATTCTCTATCCCTCTGGGAGTATGGACCCAGGGTCATTGTGGGATGCAGAAGGTGGAAGGTCTGGCTTCTATAATTGCTTCCCCCCTCTGACTCGTTAATCCATACTCCCAGCCTGTCTCTCTCTTTCCCTAGTAGGGTGGGGCTATGGGGAAGCAGGGCTCCAGGACGCATTGGTGGGGTCATCTGTCCAGGGAAGTCTGGTCGGCATCATGGTAGCATCTGGAACCTGGTGGCTGAAAAGAGAGTTAACATACAAAGCCAAACAAATTGTTGCATAGTGCAGATGAAGTGTTGAAGGGTACTCACTGCAGACTATTGTGTAGTTTTGCTTTCAGGTATATATTTTGCCCTAGTTTATGGATCCATGTGAATATAGGCTCTAACTCATGGGACCAAGTCTATATCTAGGTTTGGGGACTTTGTTCAAAAGTGAACCACCTGGAATGGAATTAGAGAATACAATGAAAGGAAAGGTCTTACCTGACTAATGAAGCTGAAGGGTTGTCATTCCACACCTGAAGTCTCTGGACACAGTCTGAAGTGAAGCATGCTGAGGTGGTCCTTGTTGCGTTGATTAGGCTTCAATCAGCGTATGCAATATTATTTGGTATGAATCGAGAGAAGCATGCAGGAAAGTGCACCCCACCCTAGAGGATCCAAGACTGGGGGAATTATAGGCTCTATAGTGAACATGTGAGGTTCCTGCTGTCTTAGGGTTCAAGAAGACAATAGATAGTTATTATTATAATCACCTTATTTGTTAATTGGTTTAACTTTGAAAAGTCCCTTTGTTAGGATTTGCCGTACAGTACCCAGCATCACCATAATTTATGTCCATTGACATTATTTGTATTTAGTGGCTGCTTCTGTTCTCACTGGTCTAGGCTTTTGAGAGAGTCAACAAATCAAAGACTCAGCCTATGTATTAAAATGACTCAATCTGTGCTTTAAAAAGTTTGAGACATACAATCAATTTTCGCTCTCTCATATTAATTAGTGATTTATGCAACTGCAAATTAATAGGAGTATACATAAACACCATTCCCACCACCAAAAGACTGTGTCCCATCTCAGCCACCTCCCACCAACCTAACCCCCATTGCCCAGCGAAGCTGAATATCCACACTCACCATCACCCCAGGGTTTTTACTTTGGTGCCATACTCCAGATTTAGTCAAATCCTGCTTTTAGTTTCCCTTTCTGTTTTTCTTACTCAACTGCTGTTGATGAGTGGGATCATCCCATACTGGTCTTTGTCTTTATGACTTAGCTCACTTAACATAATTCCTTCTAGCTCTGTCCAAGATGGGTCAGAGAAGGTAGGTTCATTGCTTTTGATAGCTGAATAGTATTCCATGGTGTATATATACCACAGCTTTCTCAGCCACTCATCAGTTGTGGGGCACCTGGGTTGCTTCCAGGTTTTAGCTATTATGAATTGTGCTGCTATGAACATAGGTGTACAGATATCATTTGGTTGGGTGTTATGGAGTCCTTGGGGTATAAAGTCTCCCACTATTATTGTACTACTATTGATGTATTTTTGAAGTTCTTTCAGTAGGTGTTTGATGTATTTAGATGGTCCCTCATTGGATGCATAGATGTTAATAACTGTTAAGTCTTCTTGGCTGATTGATCCTCTAATCATTATGTAATGGCCTTGCCTATCTTTTATTACTTTATTTAATTTAAAATCTATGGTGTCAGAGATGAGAATGGCTGTTCCTGCCTTTTTTGTGGTCTATTTGCCTGTATGATAGTTTTCCATCCTTCCACTTTAAGTCTGTGTTTGTCTTGTTGGATCAGGTGGGATTCTTACAAGCAGCAAATGGTTGGGTTGTGTTTTCTGATCCATTCTCCCACTATGTGCCTTTTAATGGGTGTATTTAATCTATTGACATTTATTGATATTATGGATTGAATGTATTGTAGTGGCATTATTCAACAATTATTTATTTGCTCTGATATATGGCAAGTATTATAGTGATATTCTTGTTTATAAGAGGTCTTTTAGTACCTCTTTCAGGGCAGGCTTGGTGATGGTTGTCTCCTTTAACTGTTGTCTGTCTGAGAAGGTTTTTATCCCTAAATCTAGTTTGAATGAAAGTCTAGCAGGTTATATTATCCTTGGTTGAAACACGTTTTCATTCAGGGCTCCATAAATAACTTGTCATTCTCTTCTGGCTTTTAGAGTTTGAGTGAGAAACCTGTTGATAGTCTTATGGGTTTTCCTTTGTATGTGACTTTTTGTTTTTCTCTTGCAGCCTTTATGATCCTGATTCTTTCTTTATCCTTGATTCTTTTCATTGTAATTATGATGTGAATTGGTGTCTGCAGGTCTGGGTTGATTCTGTTTGGTACTCTCTGGTCCTCTTGAATCTTAATATTCTTTTTGTTGTTTACGTCTGAAAAGTTTTCCATTATTTCCTCTAGAATATTTACTTCTCCTTTCTCTCTTTCTTCCTCTGGTAGGCCAATTATATGAATATTACTTCTTTTGAGATCATCCCATATGTCTCTGTTGTTGTTTTCAGTGTCTTTCAATCTCTTTTTGAGCTATTTTACCTCTTTCTTAGTTTTCTCTAGCTCATGCTATCTGGCTAATGCTGTTTTCTGATTCTGGGAATATTGTGAGAACCAGATTGAGCATGGTGAGTGTTTCCCACTGAAAAATGGGGAACTGAGGAAAGGAATCTCCCTGTCAGACTCCCTCTTGCTATGGTTGAGCTGGGGAGAAAGTAAATGTCCCAGTTTTTAATTTCCTGCCAGCCACTCCCTGTCTCCAGAAAACCTGCATGTTTCTGCTTCCAGGGGCTCAGCATTCCTTAAAACATTAAGCCAGATCCTCTGCTTCACCCTGCATTCCTTGATACAATGGCCTGCTCTCTTATTATCTACATATCAATGTTCTGGTTTGTCTAACAAATGACTTAAGCTTTCCTCCCTATTTTCCCACTCATTCTGCTCATTTGATATATTCTTTTCCTACCCTCTAGACCCTCCCTGCCTGCAGGGTATTATTAATCCTACCAGTTAAATCCCTCACAGCAGTTCCTACAGAAGTTCATACCTTCACAGCTGTTTTTACCTTTCTCCATCCCTTTCCTAACCATGTATGGTATTGTCAAGCCACTTCCGTTTTGGACTTGCCTCTTCCGTTTTCTGGCCTTGAGGAGCACGCACGTGGAGCGGAAATCAGACACCAACTTTGCGCCATGTGTGCCTAACCTGGTGTGCTACCACCTGACTCTGGGGCGTTCGGATGAATAAAGATTATTGCCTCGCCGCCATGAGTTCGGTTCCTGGGTTATCTCTCTCTCTCACGTCACTAGCCTGATATTCTGCTTCTGTTAATCTGCCTTCCCTTCCCTCAGCTTCTTCAGTTCAGTTATAGTATTAGCTTGTTCTGGTAGTTGGCCTTTTAGCTCAGCTATTTCAGCTTTCATGTCTCTAATTACCTTGAAGTATCTTGTATTTTCTTTGAGGTACTCCTCTGTTGTCTCTCTAATTCTGTTAGCACTTTCCTGCATAGTTGACTTCATTTCTGTGATTATTAGGTTTATTATTGCTTGCATACTTTTTTATCTATGGTGACTTTTGACTGATTTGGAGATTCTTCTGGTCTCCTGTCCTGATTCATTGTAGTAGCAGTTTTATTTGCTCTTGATTTAACCATTTTTTTTATTGATGTGGTTTTTATTTTCCTGTTCTGTCTTTCTTCAGTTGTTGTGTTTTAAGTACAAGCCATGCTATGTTAAAGACCTTTATGATAAGTGCAGTCACCAACCTCAGAAATTACAACAATAGTAATTGAAGCAAGGATTGATGCAGTTCAACCAATATCATTTAGCCAAGAAACACCTCCAGTCTAAGAAAAAACAGCAACCAAACAAAAGAAAAAGAAAGAGACAGGAAAAAAGGGAAAGCAAGAATAGGTAATTATGCAAATCTACTGTCCACTATAAATTCTAGGAACAGAAATAGGAGAAAGGGAAGTAAAGAAGACACACACACATGGAGTCCACTCTGAGTCAGATTTCTTCCCCAAAATAATTCAGAAGTGAATATCAGGGAATTCAGAAAACAAAAGAAGGAAGAATGAAGAAAAGAATAAAAAAAGAAAGAAGAAAGGAAGAGCAGTGAAAGGAAAAGTTTATTTTTGTTTGTTCTTTAATCAGCTAGGAGTAGGGGAAAAGGAGAGTGGAGAGAAGAAGTAGAGAGAAACAAGTTTTTCTCACAATGGATAGGACACCCAGTCACCTATCAACGGAACAAATAACAATGGTTACTTTTGGTTAACCTGAAGAAGGTGGTTGGAAAAGGGACACATGTATATAATAATAGTAGTAATAAAATAGAGTAGCAAACCCCTAAGAGTCAGTCTGCAGCTTGGGCCACTCGATTGGCTGCAGGCAGCCTTAGCAAAGACAGCCAGTTGTAAGAAGTATGCAAACAACAACAACAAAAAGGAAACCTCCAGGTAGTTTTGCCTGGCAGGGATGAGGCTCTGATTGTTCAGGTATTTTGCCACTCAAATAGAGCTCCAGACACTTAATAAAAGAGAGACATCAAAGGAAGAGGCTTGGAATGACACCCCTGATGTGCCAGGAATCTTGATAAAGAAAATAGCTCAGCAGGGAGCCTACTAGGAGTGGCTGCACTGCCCCTGGGGGCTGGTACTGGGGTGGGGGGTGAGCCCATAAATAATCAAAGGATTTTCCTTTGTTCCCCTGACCTCTGTTTGTCAGCCCACGAGAGAGTTATAGGACTGTATTTTGGTGTCACTCTGACCAGCCCCTGCTCACCCTTCTACAGACAGCCCAGTGTCCTACCCTATCCAGTGTATCCTCATTTTCAAGCTGCTGCTTCTTGGAACTCATGGCAGCTGTGGCTCCAAAGTCGCCATCTTTGTCTCTGCCCCCTCTACATTAGAACTCTTTCTTCACTGTAAATTTGTAAATTTTGCTACTTGAGTCAATGATAGGATAGTATATCATACAATTTTTTAGATGCCAACATAGCATTCATAGGTTTTATTATCACAGTTAGGTCTACCTGGCATGGAGCTTGAAGTGAACTACACATTACTACCTTCTATCTGCTAATAATGTTGGGAGATGGAAAGCTGTAAACTTGGCAAATGCCTTAACGATCCCTGGAGTGTCTTTGCCAAATGTTTTGACATCAACACCTGCAGAATTCTTGGAATTTATTACCCAAGTCTGGATGAAGTGAGTCTTTTAATTTCTAAATAAAGAGAAATTGGAAGAATAACTGTGTTTCATTTAGCTGTGCTGTTAATCTTAGAAGATCTAGGTGACTGTGATTTAAATCAAGTATTGCATTCTTCAGACACTGGTAGCTTCTGTAACTATAGGCATAGGAAGTTCCTTTTGCTGTAAGTCAGGTCCACAGAGTACTTCTTGACAACACTAGAGCTGTCGTAAGATTTAGCACCACCATTACTAATATTTGAATTTGGTAGAACAGTGGGCACAATAATGTCAAACTGCTGTCAGTATCCCTTCTGAATTTCACATACAGTTTTTGCATTTGGCCTTGAATTAGTGAAGATTCTGTTTCATGGATGTGGGAACACAATTCAGAAGACAAAACTAGGAGAGAGAAAGGGCAGGTCTGTATCTAATTCTGTCACTAGGGATTCCCTGTGGAATTTTACTTTTTTCACTTGAGAACTTACAGTGATCTTCACTGCAACTCATATTGTTATCAAATCACATAAATTTTCCCTGTAAATAACTCCAGGGTTCCATTGGAAATATTTCATATTATTGATGAAGAAATGTTTGTGTTGAGTTTCAGAAGGGAAACAAAAGGTAACAGCTTGGAGCTCAGCAGTGAAGTGCAGAGTATCTGTCCTTCCTCTGGGGCCATATCATTACACCTTTAGACACATTAGATGTCCAAATTGGAGCCTGATCTTGGGAAATGGTCCAACTCCAATTAGGGCAGTGAAAAACAGTCACCACCCAAGATATATAACTGCAAATTGAAATGAAAATATTCAAAGGTAGGAATTCAATAAACTGAATGCCAAAATATATGCCAGTACAGTTAGTGACGTCAAAGGTTATCTTCTGAATCTGAATAAATGAATATGTCGTCTTGTAAATTTACTTTTTTTTTTTCATTTTCCAGTATATTTTTATTTTTTTAATATTTCTGTTGGGGAAATTAATGGTTTACAGTAAGTATAGTTGTTGTGTGGGCAGCATACCCATTTAAGCTCACATAGTATGAAGTGCAAGGATCTGGGTTCAACCCCCTACTCCCCATCTGCAGTGGGGATGCTTCACAATGGTGAAGCAGATCCTCAGGTGTCTATCCTTCTTTCTCCCTCTCTATATCCCCCATCCTCTTTCAATTTATCTCTGAACTGTATAATAAAATGGGGAAAAAAATGGCCTTGCAGTGCCGGCACCAAGCCCCAGTGATAACCCTTGAGGCAGAGAGAGAGTAAATACAGTTGTTGGTACATGTATAAAATCCATGGCGATCACACCAAAGGGAATTTAGCAGTGAATTTCCTAAAAGTATCTAAAGTAAGTCTTGCTAACCTCACTGGTCTCTTGTCATTTCCTATTGAAATCCATAGTTTGTTATCGTTTAGCTTATCTAACTGGTAATCAGACAATACTATTATCTGCTTAACAAACAGACAGTATTTTCTGTTCCTTAAGTCTGCTCAGACTCCCTTACTGAGGTACTTACAGATTTTCTGTGATGAGTGGTGGTTATCCCAGCATCCTTTCCTGAGATACCACAGCATGTTTATAAACGTCATTTAGATTCCCATCTCTCCATGCCCATAGCTTTGTCATGGGCTTCATAGTTTATGTATGATATAGAGAGACTTTCCTTTACACTAGATCAAGAGGCCTTTGACGCCAGGCAGTACTACTCAGGTGTTCGCCATCTTCAGTTTCCTAGCTTCAGATACATAACAGGTGCTCATACATACCTAAAATACTAGAGGTGAAATGGGATTCTGCACCCCACAACGACCCTGGCTCCATACTCCCAGACGGATAAAGAATAGGGAAGCTGGGGGGGGGGGGGGGCGGGCGGTTGCACAGCACGTTAAGCGCACATGGTACCAAATGCAAGGACTGCCATAGGGATCCTGGTTCAAGCCCCTGGCTCCCCACCTGCAGGGGGTCTCTTTACAAGTGGTGAAGCAGGTGTACAGATGTCTGTCTTTCTCTCCCCCTGTCTGTCTTCCCCTCCTCTCTCGATTTCTCTGTCCTATCCAACAATAATGACAACAGTAATAATAACAACAACGATTAAACAACAAGGGCAACAAAAAGGGCAAACAGTTTGCCTCCAGGAGCAGTGGATTCATACTGGTGGTGCCAAGCACCAGCAATAACCTTGAAGGCAAAAAAAAAAAAAAAAAAGAATAGGGAAGCTATCAAGGGAAGGGATTGGATATAGATTTCTCAGGGTGGGAATTGTGTGTAAATGTCCCCCTCCTATTCTATAGTCTTGTCAATATTTCCATTTTACAAATAAAAATTTAAAACAGATTAACTATTTTAATGCATGTTCCTTGCATTCCTTTTTCCTTTTTTTTTTTTTTTCTTTCTTTTTCCAGAACGCTTAGTACTCTGTGAGCTTAGTGTGCCACCTCCTGGCACCCTCCTCTCCAAACATCTTAGTGTACTAAAATTTGTGAAAGGAAATTGCTTAGGTGTTAGAGTATGCCATGCCCACCAGGTTCCCAGCTCCTTTGTCCCTTTGCCCATATTCACTGTCAATAAAGGAGAAGCATAAAGAAAACTGTGTCCTCAGAGTTACTGATTTCATACTGACACTGAATCATGTGATAGAGTATTATTTGATCCTTTGGGGACTGCTGTTGGAAAGGATAAGAAAAGGAACCTATGGAAGTCTTCTTGGATAAAGAAGCTGGAATGCTTTGCTGTGCTATTGCCATTCAGAAGACCGACTGTCCGGACAGAAACAACTTATGGTTTTCCTCTGCTGAAGACAGCACAAACACTCAGTATGATTTTTCTTGGCATATCAACTACTAATAAACAACTAGGTAGAACAAATGTTGTCTTGTTAGCAAGACATAACATTATAGGGCCCAGGCAGTAGCACACTGGGTTAAGTGCACATAGTGCAAAGTATAAGGACCTACTTCCTCCCCTGCAGAGAGGTGCTTCACAAGTGTTGAAGCAGGTCTGCAGATGTTTATCTTACTCTCTCCCTCTCTATCTCCCTTTATTTCTCAATTTCTCTTGATCCTATTCAATAAAAAATGACCATCAGGAGCAGTAGATTTGTAGTGCTGGCACCAAGCTCCAGCAATATTCCTGGAGGCAAAAAAGAAAGAAAGAAAAAGAAAGAAAGGAAGAAAGAGAAAAAGAAAGAAAAGAAAAAGAAATAATATTATAGCCCATTTCTTAAAAATAATGCCAATAACCATAATAATTGTCTTAAAACATAATGCAGATGTAAACCACAAACAAGTCTTTGAGGTAACAAGTATAACTACAAAATATGCCTTGGAAATAAGGTGATAATAATTGTAAAAACATGTTCAAATAAATAAAATTATAAGAAGAAGAATAAATGGAATTTAAGTAAAAAAAATACATGTTTAGTCTAAGATTCTGCCTTATATAATCATGGGTCAAATCTTAAGTCAGGGCACTGGGTGGTTAGTTCTCCTTCTGCTGGCCAGAGCAGGACAAGATAAACTATTATCCTCAAATTTCTCATTCTTGAAACTGTTTTCTACCTTTGTACAGTTGTACTCAGCAAGAGGAAATGAATCTCAGTTTCTCTGTTCATAACATTACACAATGGAATACTACTCAGCTGTAAACAATGGTGACTTCACCGTTTTCAGCCGATCTTGGATGGACCTTGAAAAAATCATGTTGAGTGAAATAAGTCAGAAACAGAAGGATGAGTATGGGATGATCTCACTCTCAGGCCGAAGTTGAAAAACAAGATCAGAAAAGAAAACACAAGTAGAACCTGAAATGGAATTGGCGTATCGCACCAAAGTAAAAGACTCTGGGGTGGGTGGGTGGGGAAAAAAAAAGAATTATTTTAATAGCTCAGGAGGTAGCACAGTGTCTAAACTGTTGGACTTTCAGGTATGAGATCTCTAGTGTGGATACCCAGTATTGCATGCAACGGAGTGGTCCCCCTCCTTCTCCTTCTCAGTCTCCATTGCTTTCACCTCCACCTTCTCCCTCTCTTCTCCTTATCCTTCTTTCTCTCTCTCCCTCACCCTCTCTCTCTCTTTCCCTCTCTCCCTCTGGCATTCATTAATAATCATTTTAAAAAGTTATTTTGAAAGATCCTCTTTTTCCAAAATCCTGTTCCAGATGTATGACCTTGCTGGCTCAATCAAAGTGATCAGTGCTTGACTACATTTATCTTTGCCTTCGCCTGTGAAAATCGTTAAAGCTAGGCTGGTGAAATCACTTACTTGGATAGCGTGCTGCTTTGCCACGTGCATGACCCAGGCTCAAGCTCATCACCCACCACCCTGGAGGAATCCTCAGTGCTGTGGTCTCCCCCCACACACACACTCACGCACCTATCTCTATCTAGAAAAAAAAAATATATAAAGGAAAAAGAAAAAAGAAAATAATAATTAGAGCTATTCACTTGCCATGACTGCAATCAAAACCCTTAAGTGAAGAATTCAAAGAACACTTTTTAACAATGAACAGAATAACTGATATATAAAAACGGCCATATGCACACACTCATTCACTTACTCACTCACTCACTCACTCACTCACTCACTCACTCAACAGCTGAAGCTGAATTCTAGTGAGGAGAGCCTTTATATCTTAGGAACTGCTTGCTCAAGACAGAGCTTTACTATAAAAGACAGGAAGCCATTTTGATGACCCCCACTTTCTGAAGCACTAGGAGGACAGGGTTATCATCAGAAGTGAACTGAAGGCATTAATGCGTTCTACCTTTGGTTCCTTAAAGGAAAAATGGCATTACTTACCCTAAGTAGATGATTAGATTTTAATGTTTCCTTTGGTTGTGGATTTTAGTGCATGCACTGTATGTCTGTATTTCAGATCACATTAAGTCATAAGATGCAAGTTTTGAAATGATCTGTTTTGGTAAGGATGGAAAATATAATGACTTTTCAAAAGAAAACAAACTATTTAACCGTAGGTTCCCCAGATTTTGGCTAGGGAATTGTGTGTGTGCTCTTTTCTTGTAGGAGTGAGAGGAATTTAAAATCACTGTCTCCATGGGGATTACAGTCCAATATTGTCTTAACCTGCTTATCTAACACAGAAGATACGAGAGAAGTGCAATCCCTTTTCACATAATTAACCCCAATTTCAAAAATACAGGCTAAATATGTTGCTTCTGTTTATGAAAGGGGATACTGATTACTAGAAAAAGCACTTCTTTCCTTCTATATCTTCACATTATGTTGGCTTCTGGCCTTTAACCTTTTCAACAGCTTTACAATTAGAGCATCTGGTTTGACAGTTTCCTGTTTATTCTTCCTTTCTCACTGCAATGCTGTGAGGCATATGCATAATAAGCAAAGCTACACTTTTGAATTCTAGCTTCTGTACTATAATGTGGGAAATGGGAATTACATATAGTATATCTTTACAGATGGTTTAGGTCTTAACGTTCTGATTATTACCTAAGTTATACCTAAATCAGTGAGAATTCCTAGGGTGAATTCCAGGAATACTTTTTTTTTTTTTCCAATCCTCAATTCCATTGACATTCTCTCAAGACAGGGTTTAACCAAGTTCATAAAGATGAAATCTAGCAGTCACACAAAGAGGTTGTCATGGATTTGTTGTAGGGGAAGAATCCCAAATGTCTGCCCCATAGTGTCTAGCTCATCAGAGTAGGTTTCCATAAAGAAATAGGGACTCTGGGATCAAGCATCATATACTTTATTTTGAAAAATGAAAACATATAACTTGTCCAAATGAAGAAATGTTATAGGGGAACATGGCAACTAGCTTTTTACACCAGATCTGACTACCCGGGATGAACTTTTTATTGTTCTTTTTTTTTTTTAAAGGTATATATTATATAGCCAAGGACGAATCCATGTCTCCCAACTGACATTTTTTTCCTCCCTTCCTTCCTTCCTCCCTCCCTCCCTTCCTTCCTTCTTTCCTTCCTCCCTTCTTCCCTTTCTCTCTCTCTCTCCTTTTTAAAACAGTTGTTGGTACCTCTGTAAATTTTCTCAGTTTTCATCAAAACACTCTCACCCCAAGCCTAGGTCCTTCTCCATCACAGTGTATCAGGATCTGATAAACACTTCCCACCCAAGGGTCCTTCACTGTGGTGCAGTTTGCCAAATGTAGTCTAGGTTCTACTTTGTGCATTCCCTTCTGTTCTTGCTTTTCAGCTTCTGTCCATGAGTGAGATCATCCCATAGTCACCCTTCTCTTTCTGTTCAAATGACTTGACTTTTCTGTTGGTCCAGTCATCAAGGTGCATCCTTTCTTTTTTTTTTTTTTTAAATATTTATTTTATCTATTTATTCCCTTTTGTTGCCCTTGTTGTTTTATTGTTGTAGTTATTATTGTTGTTGTCGTTGTTGGGTAGGACAGAGAGAAATGGAGAGAGGAGGGGAAGACAGAGAGGAGGAGAGAAAGATAGACACCTGCAGACCTGCTTCACTGCCTGTGAAGCGACTCCCTTGCAGGTGGGGAGCCGGGGTTCGAACCGGGATCCTTATGCCGGTCCTTAACGCGCTGCGCTACAGCCCGACTCCCAAGGTGCATCCTTTCTAAGCCACACCTCCTTCTTCTCTTTTAGCTGTTCTTTTTCTGTCTTGGAAGGCTGTGGAGAAAGACCAGAGTCTAGCACATTAATTTTCTGATGATATATATTGTCATAAATCTGCCTTTAGCAGATCACTGTGCAGTGCGAAGATGCAGAACCATAGCTTCAACTTGGAAGACAGAATCTGTTTCCAAGCCTGCAGGTGCCTTCTTCTCATAACCATGTGGTGATTCCATCTACCTAAACTTAGTGGTGATCCTTTGACATCAGTCCTTTTGACTCAGTCTCAGGACCTGTTGATTCCTGTAAGCACTGTAAAAAATTTTGTGTTCTGGGAGTCAGGTGGTAGGGCAGTGGGTTAAGTGCATGTGGCGCAAAGTGCAAGAACCTGCTTAAGGATCCTAGTTCCAGCCTCCAGCTCCCCACCTGCAGGGGAGTCACTTCACAGGCGGTGAAGCAGGTCTGCAGGTGTCTATCTTTCTCTCCCCCTCTCTATCTTCCCCTCCTCTCTCTATTTCTCTCTGTCCTATCCAACAACAACACCAGTAATAACTACAACAATAAAACAAGAGCAACAAAAGGGAATAAACAAATGTTAAAAAATAATCTTGTGTTCTCAGGGGAAAAGTTTCATCCTAGAGACAACAAGCTGCACATAGAGATTTATCGCCTGAGTGAGAGATTTACTGCCAAAATGGCAATAGACTCCAGGCAGTGTGGAGAGGACTGTCCTTAAGGGGGAGGTGGCCCTGCTGAGTGTGTGTGAATGGTTTTTATGACTTTTTAATTGGTTCCCTCTCAATTACCCCTTCTCTCCCTCATGCAAATGGAAACTTGGTGCATACACATGCATTTCTTGGTCATGGTATAGCTAGCTTTTTATATACTTGTGTGGAAATCAAGTAATCAATTCTAATTTCATGACCCAGAGTATCTCAAATATACCCTATCTGCACGGAGTTAAAAATCAGAGACGGTCTCTTTGTCCTTATCTACCTGTTAATCATGAGTTTCCCAACCTCAAGAATCCTATTCTGGCCTGATTCCATAGACCACTGGGAGGGTTCCGGAGGTGAGGGTGCAGCAGTTCTGGATTGCATCACCCTTGGAGTTTTATTTCCCTTCCTTCCTTCCTTACTTCTTTCCTTCCTCTCTCTCTCTCAATTATTTTTATTGAGAGGTTAATGGTTTACTTTTTAAAAAAAAAAAAACCTTATTTTTTTATTTTTTATTTAAGAAAGGATTAATGAACAAAACCAAAAGGTAGGAGGGGTACAACTCCACACAATTCCCACCACCCAGTCTCCATAACCCACCCCCTCCCCTGATAGCTTTCCCATTCTCTAGCCCTCTGGGAGCATGGACCCAGGGTCGTTGAGGGTTGCAGAAGGTAGAAGGTCTGGCTTCTGTAATTGCTTCCCCGCTGAACATGGGCCTGACTGGTCAGTCCATACTCCCAGTCTGCCTCTCTCTTTCCCTAGTAAGGTGTGTCTCTGGAGAAGCGGAGCACCAGGACACATTGGTGGGGTCTTCAATCCAGGGAAGCCTGGCTAGCATCCTTGTGGCATCTGGAACCTGGTGATTGAAAAGAGAGTTAACATATGAAGCCAAACAATTTGTTGAGCAATCATGGATCCCAAGTTTGGGAATAGTGGAGAGGAAGTGTTAGGGAGGTACTCACTGCAAACTCTAGTGTACTTCTGCTTTCAGGTATATATTTTGCAGTAGTTTATGGATACGTGTGAACATAAGCTCTCTCTCACAGAAAATGGTGTATATCTAGGTTATGGGACTTTGTTAGAAAGTGAACCACCTGAGATGGAATTAGAGTGTACTATAAAAGGAAAGGTCTCACCCGAGTAATGAAGCTGAAGGGTTTTCATTCCACAGGTGAAGTCTCTGGACACAGTCTGAGGTGAAGCATGTTGAGGTGGCAATCGTTGCGTTGGTTAGGTTGTGATCGGCGGATGCAATATTATTTGGTACGGATTGGGAGACGCATACGGGAAAGTGGGCCCTATCCAAGGGTTCCAGGACTGGGGGAAGTAGGGGCTCTGTAGTGGAGATGTGAGGTTCCTGCTGTCTTAGGGTTCAAAAAGACAATCGATAGTTAATGTTATCATCACATTATTTGTTAATTGGGTTAACTTTGAAAAGTCCTTTTGTTAGGGTTTGCTGTACAGTACCCAGTATCTTGTATATAGCTGTGCTATTGGTTGCTTCTGATCTACTTGGTCTAGGCTTTTGAGAGAGCCTTCATGTCAAATACACAGCCTATATATTAAAAAGATTCAGTTTGTGTTTTGAGAAACTTTGAGACATACAACTGATTTTCCCCCTCTCATATTAATTAACTACTGATTTATATGTCTACATTTTGCTAGGAGTGTACATAAATACCATTCCCACCACCAAAAGACTGTGACCCATCCCTCCCACCCACTCCCACCCCCCACTGGCCCAGGAAGCTGCATGTCTACCCCTCACCACAGGGTTTTTACTTTGGTGCCCTACTTACAATTTGGTCAGGTCCTGCTTTTAGTTTCCCTTTCAGATCTTAGTCAGCTTCTGTTGATGAGTGGGATCATCCCATACTCATCTTTATCTTTCTGACTTAGTTCACTTAACATAATTCCTTCTAGCTCTGTCCAAGATGGGTCAGAGAAGGTGGGTTCATTGTTCTTGATAGCTGCATAGTATTCCATTGTGTATATATACCACAGCTTTCTCACTCATCTGTTGTTGGGCACCTGGGTTGCTTCCAGGTTTTAGCTATTATGAATTGTGCTGCTATGAACATAGGAGTACACACCTCTTTTTGGTTGGGTGTTATGGAGTCCTTGGGGTATAACCCTAGGAGAGGAATTACTGGATCATATGGAAGGTCCATGTCTAGCCTTCTGAGAGTTTTCCAGACTGCTCTCCACAGAGGCTGAACCAATTTACATTCCCACCAGCAATGTAAAAGGGTTCCTCTGTCCCCACATCCTCTATAGCATTTGTTGCTGCTGTCCTTTTTGATGTATGCCATTCTTACAGGAGTGAGGTGGTATCTTAGTGTTGTCTTAATTTGCATTTCTCTGACAATCAGTGACCTAGAGCAGTTTTTCATATGTTTGTTAGCCTTTTGGATCTCCTCTGAGGTGAATGTTTTGTTCATATCCTCTGCCCATTTTTGGATGGGGTCATTTGCTTTTTTGGTGCTAAGTTTGCTGAGCTCTTTATATATTTTGGTGATTTACTTTTTTTTAAAAAAAATACCTTATTTTTTAATACCTGTTTTTATGTTTATTTATTTATTTCCTTTTGTTGCCCATGTTTTATTGTTGTTGTTATTGATGTTGTCACTGTTGGATAGGACAGAGAGAAATGGAGAGAGGAGGGGAAGACAGAGAGGGGGAGAGAAAGACCTGCAGACCTGCTTCACCACCTGTGAAGTGATTCCCCTGCAGGTGGGGAGCTAGGGGTTCGAACCAGGATCCTTGTGCTGGTCCTTGTGCTTTGTACCATGTGTACTTAACCTGCTGCACTACCATCTGACTCCCTACTTTATTTTATCACCACTCCTGTCACCAAAGACCTGTGTTCCCATCCATCCCCACCCCCATAGGTAACCACTATATTTTCCCCACAGTCTTCTGTATAGGTTGACTTCATTTTTTTCCACATTCGTATGTTCACTTCTTTTTATTCCACATGTGAGTAAAAGCATTCTGTAGTTGTCCTTCACCTCCTTATTTCACTAGGCATCATTTTCTCCAGTTCCATCCACTTAACCCAGAGGACACAATGTCATCTTTTTACTGAGTATATGTCCATAACACTTTTTTATCCAGTCATACGCTGAAGAGCATTTTAGTCGTTCCCAAGTTTTTGCTATTGTGAATAAAGCTTCTATGAACATGGGTGTGCATATATCCCTTCAAGTTAGTGTTATTTTATCTTCTGGATACATTTGAAGTTTTCTGATCTAGCCTCCCTCCTCCTACTCTTCTGTGTGTCAATTCTGCCAATAAGCCAACTGGTTATTAGAACTATAACACACACCAAAAATATCCTTACCCTTTTCTCTTCTACCAGTGATGCTTTAAAGACCTATAGATGGGCTTAGGAGACAGCATAATGATTAAACAAAAGGTTTTCATGCCTGAGGCTCTGAAGTCCCAGGTTCAATCCCCAGCACCACCTTAAGCCAGAGATGAACAGTGACTTCATCTTTCTCTCTGTATCTGTCTCCCTTTAAAACAAAAATAAATAAAATATTTGTTAAAAAGTAGATCTTGAGAAGCATCAAGGTAAATATAAAGAATGACCATATAGAACAAGTAGTTAGGTAGAATGGGAAAACCAAAAGATAGCAGAGAAAATTCAGAAGGCATTTCTGGAAGTTGCAAAAACACTTGCGGATTCAGAAAAGCGGAAAAAACTAAAGTAGAAGAAAAAGAAGTACTAAAGACCAAAGAAAGAGAAGTGAAACGACTCAAGAGTCTTACAAAAGCTGGCAAGTAGGACAATGAGTTACTATTAGCAACAGAAAAGTTGTAAACCATTATTTTTTTCATGAATATCAATATTATAAGTAGGGCTTTGCAAGGACAGTTCTGAAGAGAAAGAGAAAGTCTGTAATTCAAGGGTGAAAAGTCATTCAGTCTACAAAGAGATCTCACCCCCTTTTTTGTGAATGTATCAATAAAGAGGGACTTAATGGCACTGAATGTCAGTGACAAAGGCAGAACTGTACTTCTCTAGGTCTTATTTCCATTTTTATTAAATTCCCTCCTTGCCCCAAATCTTTGAATTTCTTTAGACTTGTCTTTATTTCATGTCGGTCCTCACCTCTGTGAATCAACCCTAATTTGGCTGTCTAGGTGCTGTTACACATGCTGTTTTTCGTATTTCTTTTGCCTGTTTCCTTGACTTTAAGATTCTGAGATCTTTGTACAGAGCAGTTGCCTCTCACGGATCAAATTTACTTTGAACTATCTTTTATTTGAATAAGAAATACAAGGAAGACTGGCATGGCATGTAAGAGAGAATCGGACTGAAAGAGTTGACATCTGTTGCCAGCTGTTTGATGACTGCTGGGAGTCTGAGAGGTGATTTCATGTCTCTGGGAATAAATCCCATTATCTGAAAAATGAAGAGTCTGTCGTCACCATTTTGAAGGTCCCTCCAGAGTGATCTGTTGTATGGAGTTGAGGCCAAGGTATCTTCCCCATCATGTCTGGTTTACCATAGTGTGCTTCACCAAGAATTGGAGAGGCAGGGAGTCTGGCGGTGGTGCAGCGGGTTAAGCGCATGTGACGCAAAGCACAAGGACCAACTTAAGGATCTGGTTCAAGCCCTGGGCTCCCCACCTGCAGGGGAGTCGCTTCCTAGGCGGTGAAGCAGGTCTGCAGGTGTCTATCTTTCTCTCCTCCTCTCTGTCTTCCCCTCCTCACTCCATTTCTCTCTGTCCTATCCAACAACAATGATGTCAATAGCAACAATAATAACCACAACAATGTTAAACAACAAGGGCAACAAAAGGGTAAATAAATAAATAAATAAATGAATGAATAAATAAATAATTGGAGAGGCAGTGGTCAGGCATTACAAATATTATCAATAAATATGAAAATATGCATATAGACTTATAGCTCATTTAAGCAAAATGGCAAATAGTTGACTAAGCTGGGGTCTTTTATAAACTTTCTAAAGCCCCTGTCTTCTTCCTTTTAAGACGTACCTACCTCTATTAATACTTCCTCCAGGGTTCTTCCTTTTTCTTTCCTCTAGATAAGGGAAGCAAAGGACCTGTCTACCTCCTCAGGTGTTCTCCAAATTCTCTTCCCTCTCAATAATGTAGGTGCAAAAAAAAAAATTTCTAGGTCTCAGATAGTCTCTGTAGAACTGGGGTTCAGAGTCCTCTGGCCCTTACATATCAACCTTACTGTTTCAAGATAAAATGCATACAGTTCCTGTGGATGCAGGAGCTGTTAGTTTGAGTGATGGATGTGGTGTGAAGACATCTACCATGGAGTGAGAGAGCTAAAAAATTGTGCAGGCCTGGTTAGCTATCTTTTTTTTTAATTTATTGATTTAATAATGATCAATAAGACCATAGGACAAAAGGCAAGAGGGGTGCAACTCAACATAATTCCCATCACCAGGGTTCCACGTCCCATCCCCATCCACTGGAAGCTTTCCTATTCTTTATCCCTCTGGGAGCATGGTCCCAGGATAATTATGGGGTACAGAAGGTAGAAGGTCTGGCTTCTGTAATTGCTTCTCTGCTGGACATGGGTGTTGGCAGTTAGATCCATACTCCCAGCATGTCTCTCTCTTTTCCTAGCAGGGCAGGGCTCTGGAGAATTGGGGTTCCATAACACAATGGTGAGGTTGTGTGCCCAGGGAAGTCAGGTTGGAATCATGAGAGCATTTGCAACTTGGCGGCTGAAAAAAAGAAATGAAGATAGAAAGCAGAACAAATTGGTGACTAATCATGAACCTAAAGTCAAGAATACAACAGATGAGGTTTGGGAGTCTCCATTTTGGAAAAAGCTAGTAGGTCTACTTTAGTATATTCCAAGATTATCTCTTAAAGCATTATCTCCGCAGTCTAATAAAAGCTTAGACAATAAAAAAAAAAAAAAAAGGAAAGCGTAGAAAAGGTGAATATCCAAAGGAGGAGGAATGAGAGGGTACTAGAAAGGATGAGATCTCAGTTCCCTGATGGAGGAGAGGACACGCTGGTGAAGGAGATGCATTACCTTTTATAAGGAAATGCAAAATTATAAACTGTGACAAAAAAGGTCTTCAAAGTCAACAGTCCCTCAACAAAGTGATCTATATACATAAAAAATCACCATCAGTTGAGTGAAAGGCCAAAAGAAAATGTAAACTAACTATGGCATTTATTTTGGAATGATTACGTAAGTATTAATATATGAGTATTTTAGACTTGTATGGAATCTCACACCCTCCCCTTCTTTTGAAAGCTTGAGGAAACAGACACTCAGAGAGATAAAATGATCTGTGCCTTACTACAGAGTAGCAGGCACAGCAGCTTGGCATACTGCACGATTATTAATGACACAATGGGTTTCTGAAGATCCCTGGGAATGTGCCTGCTTACATCGCCACGGATTGTACAAGCTAACAGTCAAGCATTGAAAGAGCTTTAAGGAATCCTATGGAGTGAGTCAGCAAGAAAGAGAAGTAGAATAGGGGATGATCTCACTAGAACAGAAGTCAAGAAGCAAGAATAAGAAGGGAAACACAACAGAAGAACATGGACTGGGTTTGGTGTATTGTACCAAACAAAGTAAAGGGCTCTGGGGTGAGGAGTGGGGGAAGCTTTGAGGTTTGCTGCATGATGGTGGAGGACCTTGGCTGTGGAAGAGAGTGTTTTGCAGAAAACTGAGAAATTTTACACATGTATCAAAAACAGTGTTTACTGTAAAGCATTAGTACCAATAATTTGATTCCAAATTATATTCCTCCATGAGGATAATTTCTGGAACCATCCGTTCCACCCCGGTTCCATGGCTGCCAGTTCTTAGCAACATCGCCCCGCCAGATATTTGTCGGGATGCGGCATCATCTAAGTTCAATTCCCACGTCTACGCTCGACCGGACCTGCCAATATACACAGATATCTTCGCCCACCCTGTCCAACGCTTGACGTCTCGTCACCCAATCTGGTCCCCTACGCCTACACTGAACTTCTCTGTTCCAGACTCTTGGAAACAGAGTTGGCAGTCAGCTGAGGTAAAGAACAAACACCTCATCACAGACCCCTGCAAGTGTCAACACTGCTTTGACCTAGCACGTTATGATTGGGCCCTCCTCAATCGCTATCGAACAGGCCATGGCCGGTGCGCCGCTATGTTCCATCGCTGGGGAGCCAGAGACGACCCGAACTGCCCCTGTGGCTCCAGACAGACTATGACCCACATAGTCAACGACTGCCACCTCTCCAGATTCAAAGGAGGTCTCGAAACTTGACATCAGGCTCAACCTGATGCTGTTGACTGGCTACGGAAGAAGGGCAAACGCTAGAAGAAGAAGTACCAATAATGAAAGGGGGGAAAAAAAGACTCCTTTGAATTGTTCATGGTTCTCCAGAAAAGCAGAAACAATAGGTCATATAAAATGAGGAACTAATTTTCATAATTTCATGGAAGCAAAAAAAACAAAATCCTAAGATCTATGGTATACAAGTTCAAGATCCTGCAATGCTTGTAAAATAAACCTGTCTGAGATGGAAGCCACTTTTAGAGGTCCAATTTCAAGTGCAGAAACAGACTGACCTCCTAGATCAGAAAGGCAGAGCAAGCAGGGGCTGTCCCTTCTTCCATTCTTTGGGGGGAAAAATAAGCCCATTACGTATTGACCCTTGTCAGACCACACTGGAAAGAAAGAATAATGTACTTTACAGAATCCACCCATTCAATTGCTAATCCCATTCAGAAACACCTTCATTTATACTCCTCTAAATTATGTTGAGTCCAGGAACTTATGGGTGGTCAGGTCAAGTAGCCATATAAAACTGACCAAAGAATCTCTTGTATCTCTGCCTCATACAATTTACTAAAATGGTGGCCAGGTCCCTGGAATGGATAAAATGCAAAATGAAGAGGCACCAAAGAGACTGTGTCCCCTGAAACTTGTTGGTATGATTCAATGAAGAATATGCAAACTGTTTGTCACCATGGACTAATCTCAGAAGAATCACAGGTTTGAAGAGTCCCTGTGATTCGTCAAGGGCTCATCTGCCAGGTCTGTCTTCTCGACTGTAATCCACCCACAATCATGATAGATGCAATGTTTTGCCTGTGACATTCTACCTGTGACTGCTAAAGCATTCTGAAGTTAATTTAAAACACAATTAATGGTAGATTAATTGTTCTCTCAGAAATTGGAACACGTTCTGACAAATGAAGTTATAAGTGTGGTGGCCTGCATGAAATGTTGAGTGAGAGAGAAGGGATGTGTCTGTTTCTGCCCGCACATGGTAAGGTCATAAGATGGATCCCAGGGGAGTCAGGCAGCAGTGCAGTGGGTTAAGCGCAGGTGGCGCAAAGTGCAAGGACTGGCAAAAGGATCCCAGTTTGAGTCCCCGGCTCCCCACCTGCAGGGGAGTCGCTTCACAACAAGTGAAGCAGGTCTGCAGGTGTCTATATTTACCTCCCCCTCTCTGCCTCCCCCTCTTCTCTCCATTTCTCTCTGTCCTATTGAACAATGATGACATTAATAATAACTACAACAATAAAACAACAAGGAGAACGAAAGGGAATAAATAAGTAAATATTTAAAAAATGGACCCCAAATCCTTAGACAGAAATAACTGAGAGCAGGAGAAATCACATCCTTAACATTTAACCTTCCTTGCTTTTGTACTTTCCCATGCAGCTTTGTGGACCATAAGTGAATAGATTAATAGATTAGAAGATGAAATGGTGGCACACCTGGTTAAGCGCACACACACACACACACACACACACGCACACGCACAGGCACACGCACACACACTACAGTGTTCAAGGACCCAGCTTCAATCCCCCTGGTTTCCCTTTACAGGGGGAAAGCTTCACAAGTGGTGAAGTAGAGTTTTAGATGAGAACTATCTCTCTCCCTCTCTATCTCCTCCTACCCTCTCAGTCTCTATCTCTATATAATAATAAATAAATTGCATTAAAAAACTAGAAGGGACAACATCTCTGCTCAGAACAACGATATCTGGGGCTAATTTCCAGAGTTTAATGATAAACACACATGCTGGGAGATGATGTAGGAGTGCTCCAATCTGATTGCTCCTTTGGGAATAATAGAAATGTTCAGCTGACAGCAGGTGGAAATCTATGGATCTGGGATCCTTGGGGGCAGCCAGCTTAACAGGACAGAAAGAACCTTTCTCGTTTTTCTTTGTGAAGTTTAGTTACAGGATTAATTCCTAACATATTTTCCACCCTCGCCAGGATCCACTGGGGTGAGGAATTAAAGAGGGTATATATAAAAAAAAATCTTAATGCAAACTCTAGTGTACTTCTGCTTTCAGGTATATACTTTGCAGTAGTTTACGGATACGTGTGAACATATGCTCTCTCTCACAGAAACTGGTGTATATCTAGGTTTTGGGACTTTGTTAGAAAGTGAACCACCTGAGATGGAATTAGAGTATACTATGAAAGGAAAGGTCTCACCCGAGTAATGAAGCTGAAGAGTTGTCATTCCACAGGTGAAGTCTCTGGACACAGTCTGAAGTGAAGCATGTTGAGGTGGCAATCGTTGTGTTGGTTAGGTTGTGATCAGCAGATGCAATATTATTTGATATGGATTGGGAGAGGCATACGGGAAAGTGGGCCCTATTCAGGACTGGGGGAAGTAGAGGCTCTATAGTGGAGATGTGAGGTTCCTGCTGTCTTAGGGTTCAAAAAGACAATCGATAGTTAATGTTATCATCACATTATTTGGTAATTGGGTTAACTTTGAAAAGTCCTTTTGTTAGGGTTTGCTGTACAGTACCCAGTATCTTGTATATAGCTGTGCTATCGGTTGCTTCTGATCTACTTGGTCTAGGCTTTTGAGAGAGTCCACATATCAATAACACAGCCTATATATTGAAAAGATTCAGTTTGTGTTTTGAAAAACTTTGAAATATACAATTAATTTTCCCCCTCTCGTATTAATTAACTAGTCATTTATATGACTACATTTTACTAGGAGTGTGCATAAACACCATTACCTGAAAGCAGAAGTACACTAGAGTTTGCAGTGAGTACCCCCCTAACACTTCCTCTCCACTATTCCAAGCTTTGGGTCCATAATTGCTCAACAATTTGTTTGGCTTCATATGTTAACTCTCTTTTCAGTCACCAGGTTCCAGATGCCATCAGGATGCTGGCCAGGCTTGCCTGGATTGAAGACCCCACCAATGTGTCCTGGAGCTCCACTTCCCCAGAGACACACCCTACTAGGGAAAGAGAGAGGCAGACTGGGAGTATGGACCGACCAGTCAACGCCCATGTTTAGCGGGGAAGCAATTACAGAAGCCAGACCTTCCACCTTCTGCAACCCACAATGACCCTGGGTCCATGCTCCCAGAGGGATAGAGAATGGGAAAGCTATCAGGGGAGGGGGTGGGAAATGGAGATTGGGTGGTGGGAATTGTGTGGAATTGTACCCCTCCTACCCTATGGTTTTGTTAATTAATCCTTTCTTAAATATTCCAAAGGGCCTGTGACTATATTAGTTTTTTGTTTGTTTGTTTTCCACTGAGCCTTAAGTCTGATATGCAGATGGATCCAAGTTTTTGTCTGGGGAGATGATGCCATGGCTGAGAAAAGGACCAAAAAGCTGGATCAGGGAAGAGAGTAGTTCCCAAATATGGGAAAGGTGTATTAATATTGCTGACTGTTAACCCAATTGATTTGATCTGATCTGGGACCCATTCAGCTTAAAAGCTTATGTGACCTCTGCATCCCTGTAGATCTGAGCTCACATACTATGGTCATGAGTAGGAACATTCCAGGCTGCCCCAATATCAGGACCCATCTTCCTCAGGTGTAGCATAAAGTATCTTGTCCATCCTCCCTTCAGAGGATGGAACATTCTTTACCATTGTTGATCCAAGTTGAGGGCAAGGTCCTATGGGGGCTGACAAAGGGGTCTATTGTGTTGTTCCTGATAGAGATGACTGGTAATATTGGGAAGAGGGATTTATTCAATGTCTAGGCCCATCATGTCTGTTTGGGAATCTCAGGACTCCCCAAATAGGGCCCCAGCTGGTGGGGTGGCCTAATAGTGACTAAAGAGTCATCCTTAAAGTATGCCAGTCTCTTGCCCTTATTCAACCTTTGCAGTCCTTGCTTTGATAATGTCAGCTTTAGAGTGAGTGAGGGAAGTATAATAGGAAGTAGGTGAGGAGGGTATCTAAGTCTAAGTAGACACTATTTCATTAGGAACTTTGTACTGACTCCCTGCAGACTATTGTGTACTTTTGCTTTCAGGTATATATTTTGCCCTAATTTATGGATACATGTGAACACATGCTCTGTCTCATGGGATGAGGTCTATATCTAAGTTTTAGGACTTTGGAAATGAACCACCTGAAATGCAATTAGAGAATCCTATGAAAGAAAAGGTCTCACTCGAGTAATGAGGCTGAAGGATTGACATTCCAAGTCTGATGTCTCTGGACACAATCTGAAGTGAAGCACGTTGAGGTGGTACTTGATGCGTTGATTAGATTGGGATTAGCGGATGCAATATCATTTGGTATGACTTGAGAGAAGCATGCAGGAAAGTGAACCCACCCTCGAGGTTCCAGGACTGGGGAAATATAGAGGAAGTGGGCGGTTCCTGCTGTCTTAAGTTTTAAGAAGGCAATAGCTAGTTATTGCTATAATCATATTATTTGGCAATTGGGTTAACTTTAAAAAATCCCTTTGCTAGAATTTACTGTATCATACACAACATCACTGTAATTTATGTCCTTTGACATTATTTGTATATAGCTGTGCCACCGGTTGCTTCTGTTCTCCCTGGTCTAGGCTTTTGAGAGAGTCAACATGTCAAAGACTCAGCCTATGCTCTGTGCATTAAAAAGTTTGAGACATTCAATCAATTTCCCCTTTCATATTAATCAAATAGTGATCTATATGACTACAAATTAATACATAAACACCATTCCCACCACCAAAAGACTGTGTCCCTTCCCATCATTCCCTTTCCCCCCCACCCCCCAGTTAAGCCAAACTTCTGCCCTCACCCTCAACCCAGAGATTTTTACTTTATTGCCGTTCTCCAAATTCAGTCAAAACCTTCTTTGAGTTTCCCTTTCTGTTCTTCTTTCTCAACTTCTGTTTATGAGTAGGATCATCCCATACTCATCTTTATCTTTCTGACTTATCTCACTTAACATAATCCCTTCTAGCTCCATACAAGATGTGTCAGAGAAAGTGGGTTCATTGTTCTTCATAGCTGCATAGTATTCCATTGTGTGTCTATACCACAGCTTTCTCAGCCATTCATCTGTCGTTGGGGTTGCTTCAAGGTTTTAGCTATTATGAATTGTGCTGCTGTGAACATAGGTGTACACATATCTTTTTGGTTGGGCATTATGGAGTCCTTTGGGTATATCACTAGGAGAGGAATTACTGGGTCATATGGAAGATCTATGTCTAGCCTTGTGAGAGTTCTCCAGACTGCTCTCCACAGAGGCTGGATAAATTTACATTCCCACCAGCAATGTGTAAACCAATTTATCTCACCAAAAACAAAAGTCAACTCCAATGGATAAAGGACCTGAATGTTAGACCAGAAATTATCAAATAGTTAGAGGAAAACATTGGTGGCACACTTTCCCACCTAAACCTCAAGGACATCTTTGATGAAACAAACCCAATTACAAGGAAAACTAAAGCAGAAGCAAATCAATGGGACTACATCAAATTGAAAAGCTTCTGCACAGCCAAAGAAACTATCACACAAACAAAGAGCCCCCTCACAGAATGGGAGATCTTCACATGCCATATATCAGACAAGAGACTAATTACCAAAATATACAAAGAGCTTAGCAAACTTAGCAACAGAAAAGCAAATGACCCCATCCAAAAATGGGCAGAAGATATGAACAAAATATTCACTACAGAAGAGATCCAAAAAGCTAACAAACACATGAAAAATTGCTTCAGGTCACTGATTGTCAGAAAAATGCAAATAAAGATAACACTGTAATACCACCTCACCCCTGTGAGAATGGCTTACATCAAAAAGGACAGCAGCAACAAATACGGGAGAGGCTGTGGGGATAATAAAAATTTTTTAAAAAGACTTTCATGTCTGAGACTGCAAAGTCCCAGGTTCAGTCCTTCCAAGTAGTATATTAATAGGAAATAAAAGGGAGGCTGTGTTGTGGTGCACCTAGTTAAGCACACCTATTAGAATGCTCAAGGACCCAGGTTTGAATCTCCGTTCCCTACCTGTAGGGGGAATGCTTTGCGAGTGGTGAAGCAGGGCTGCAGGTGTCTTTTTGTCTCTCTCCCCCTCTTTCACCTCCTTCCATCTTGATTTCTGGCTGTCTCAATCCAATAAATAAATAAAGATAGTAAGAAATATTTTAAAAAGGAAATAAAAGAACATGACACATCCTAAACTCATATGTTGATTTTTGCCAACTTGAGTTCAAACCCAAAGAAAGCAAATCAAACAGAAGTGTTGTAGCATGCTTTCTCAAGTGGAAAATGTCTTCGATTTGTTTTGTTTACTGAAAAATATCTAACAAAGTGCTGCCCTTCCAAAATAAGTACTTGTTGAGTGGACTAATCAAAGAAGTCAGCAGGTCAGGAGCCTAGGGAGGCTTGTCATAAAAAACACTCAACAGCCAAAAACTGACAAACACATGAAAAATTGCTCCAGGTCACTGATGGTCAGAGAAATGCAAATAAAGACAAAACTGAGATACCACCTCACCCCTGTAAGAATGGCATACATCAAAAAGGACAGCAGCAACAAATGTGGGAGAGACTGTGGGGATAATACAATTTTTTTAAAAAGACTTTCATGTCTGAGACTGCAAAGTCTCATGGGAGTCATGTGAATAAGCAGGGATCCTGTGAGTAAGCAGGGATTAGAACATGACCAGACATTTAAGTAGCTCCGTCTTATCTCCTATAATCTCCCCCTCTCCCTCTTGGCCTTCAGTTATCTAACACTTAATGACCAAAAAAAAAAAAAAAAAAGAAAAAGAAATTCTCATGCATTATTTGTTGTTTAGTTAGATGCCCTTTGCAAATAGGGAGGAACGAGTGAGAATGAAACATCAAAAGCCGGTAGTGGCACAAATGGTAGAGGACATAATTCACCAGGCGAGACAATGTGGGCCACACTCCTGGTCGACACGTGCAAAGGGAGAGGTTTCATAAGTGATAACACAGTGTTGCATACATCTCTGTATATCTTCCTCTCCTTCTCTCTCTATCCCCACATTATGTTGTTCTCTGTCTTTTATCAAGTAAAAGAAAGGGGTAAGACGGCCATCAGGAATAGTGGAGTTGTGCAGATACCAATTCCTAGCAATAACCATCAATTCCCACTAGAGAGATTTTGGAGACTGTGGATCCAGCATTGTTTCCCAGAGTTATGCAGGAAATGGGCTGAATTTACCTTGTAATTGTGCTTCAGTGAGTCAGCAAATGGCAAAAGCCAGTTGGATAGCTGTGGCATTTAAGTCCCTGTTCTTTTTCTCACTAAGATTATTTCTCCCTTATGGGAAGAAAATCCAGTCACTGGGTCAAGGGTATGATGTCCTGAGATGTTAGTCTACCATCTTCTCAGGCCACTAGTACCTGGTAATAAATTCATTTCCTTCACACATCCCACCCTTGGCTCTTGAATTGATTGACCTCCTAAGTGACAAGCACAGAACATTAGTGTTCAGTAGGACTCTGAATCTTTATGATTATCAGAAAGATCCTAAAGCCTAGCATTCAGTTTTGGAAAAGATGAGCTTTGTAACGTGACACACCCATGAATCAAAATGTCCCCCTCCATTTCCACACTCCTGAGTTATTAACTTGTTTGGTGATCCTCAACATAACAGAAAGAAAGGAAATTGAAATACCATGCATGTTACATTAACCTTCTCTGGGTCTCTAGTCTAATTTTGAGAAGTTATTTTTAGAACTGGTTCTCTCCCTCAGCTAGAATCATCATAGGTGTAGTCAAAAGGTTTATACAATTCATCTGTCATCAAGGTCTTGTCTTTTCTCATTTTCTTATTCTTAGAATAAAATTAAGAATCAGAAGAAGTCAGATTAGTTTAGATTGGAAAGAACATACATGGATATTTGATATTTGGAAGACTGGCATTCATAAAATATGTCTATCTTAGGGAAGAGAGATAAAAGGATTGAGTGTGTGTTAACAATACGGGTTAAGCTTAGGTGTTGCACACAGAGAGAACAGAGGGATCCATTTTCATTAAAAGGCACAAGGTGGCGTGTCAGAGGGTGGGGAAATTATTTTCCACATGGATGATAGGAAAATAGAGAAGAGTCTTGGTAACATAGACATAGCAAATCAAACCTAAAGATAGAGGGCTTTAGATGGCTGGGGCATAATGGAAGTTCAGAAATCAGGTCATGGTTCATGGAGAGAGTGGTTAGGAGAAGGAGGCTGGGACACGTGAGCACTTAGGTTTGGCTCTGAAGATTAGCATTAACAGTAATGACTTTATTTCAATATTATACCTATACTCAGGTATTAACTAGCTTCATTTCATTTCCAATCCAGGTGAGCCATTCCCAAATCTTATCAATTCATCCCCAAATCCTTCTGCCACCCCATGGAATTATTATTATTTTATTTTTAAACAGCACTTTTGGGCGTAAAGGATTTAATTTCAGTCCTTTCTTGGTAGTAGTACACATTCAGGTTTACTTGTATTTAGGAGGATGGTTTTAAGGAATATACAAAAGCCAGACCTTTCACATTCTGCACCCCATTAAGAATTTTGATTCATACTCCCAGAAGGATAAACAATATGGGGAGTTTCCAATGGAGCGGGGTAGGACAAGGGACTCTGTTGGTGAGAAGGCAGCTATCTTATAATCTTGTTAATCATTATTCAATCACTATTATTTATTTTTAAGAAGCCAGAGGTCAGGGTACAGTAGCTAGCAGATTTATCATGATTCTGCCAAGCTGTCACTTGAAATTCTAATAACCTAAAAATGCCATCCAGAGGGGGGTTGGGCAGTAGCGCAGGCTGTTAAGGGCATGTGACATGAAGCGCAAGGACCCAGGGGAGGATCCCGGTTCAAGTCCCTGCCTCCCTACCTGCAGGGGAGTCACTTCAGAGGTGGTGAAGCAGGTCTGCAGGTATCTATCTTTCTCTCCCTCTCTCTGTCTTCCCCTCATCTCTCCATTTCTCTCTGTCCTAGCCAACAATAATAATAACTACAACAACAATAAAAAACAAGGGCAACAAAAGGAAAAATAAATAATAATAGTAATTGTTTTTAAAGAAAAGCCATCCAGAAGAGAACAGTTTCAATTCATTCACTAGCAGACTTTTACTTTTCTTTTAAATTAGTGATTTAATACTGATTTTCAAAATTGTATGATACTGGGGTATAATTCCATAGAGTTCTGTGTCCTATTCCTCTATTGGAAACTGCAGTAGTTCTCCCAGGATCACAGATCAGGACCGATTCTATAACTGTCAATCTATATATATTTATGTATCTATGTAAATATATAGATATATAATAATATATACATCTATATCTATTTATATCTATACCCCCCCCATTTTACTCAATGGTCCTGCCTTCGCTTCCTTTTTAGCTTACCCTACACCTATTACTACTTCCAAGTATCTTTCTTTTTTTCCTCCTTATTTTCACATAAGAGAACCAGGGTCTGGTATCCTCTGGTTTTCCAGATCAGCTTCCCTTTCCTTGCAGGTATAAAAACAGGACTCCTACAGACATATGTTTCGGGTCCTGGTGGAATGGGGATATAGAACCCTCTGGTCTACTCCCCCTGTCATCACCCCTCTGGGAAGATGGACCAAAATTCTTGTGGGAGGGTGCAGAAGGTGGGAGTGCTGGCTTCTCTAACTGCTTCTCCGCTGGACATGGGCTCTGGCAGGTTGCGCCATACCCCCCAGGCAGGTTTTGCTTTTCATTGGCTGCAGAAGCCACCGTTTTCGAGGGTGCTGGGAGCCAGTGACCAGTGAAGGACAGATTCCACAGCTGTAAGCAATGTGAGAAATTACCTCTGTGCTGAGTACAGTTGGGGCTGAAGGTTTGAGGTAGAGTGTGGAGCAATATGTTGAGTATGCACACAGACCCAAGCAGGGAGCTGAACCACTCACATTCACCTTGGTGGTTGGCAGAAAGTCACAGAGGGCAGCTGGGCCATGCACTTATATTTGTAGCTATGATATAATCATCTCTGGAAAGATCTTTCCATAAAGGCATCCTTGAAGGCAAGCTAAGAAAGTGAGCATCACTTTATGCCCTTATTCCTTAATTCCCTACTAAGCAAAGCTTCCCACTAGGGTGATTTTCATAGATTTTACTGATTTTTTTTTTTAAAGATCTTTCTGGGAATACTATTTAAAAACATTTCTGTGAGTCGGGCTGTAGTGCAGCGGGTTAAGCGCACGTGGTACAAAGCACAAGGACCAGCATAAGGATCCTGTTTCAAGCCCCGGCTCCCCACCTGCAGGTGAGTCACTTCACAGGTGGTGAAGCAGGTCTGCAGATGCCTGTCTTTCTCTCCCCCTCTCTGTCTTTCCCTCCTCTCTCCATTTCTCTCTGTCCTATCCAACAACGACGACAACAATAAAACAACAAGGGCAACAAAAGGGAATGAATAAATATATATATATAAACATTTCTGACTTAGTAGTGCTGAAACTCTTGAGACAAATCCAGAGCCCTGTGGTTGCTGACTAGAAACTTAGATGTGCTTGTAAGTAGATGTGTGCATCTGTGTGTTCCTTTGTTACTGAACTGGGCTCTACAAATTCTACCCTTCAGTCTAACCTTCAAGCTGATATTTATGCATGGTCCTGAGGGGGAGGACGAGCAGTGGCATACCTGGTTGAGGATATAGTTATCATTCACAAAGACTCAGGTTCAAGTCCCACTTCCCTCTGCAGTAAGGAAGCTTCACAAGTTATGAAGGAGGTCTGCAGGTATAGCTCTGTCTCTTTCAATTTCTCCCTTGTCCTATCAAGAAAAAAAAATGGTGACTGGGATTGGTGTATTCATAATGCAGGCATCAAACCGCAGTGATAACCCTGGTGGCAAATATATATACATATGTATTTGAGAGAGAGAGAGAGAGAGAGTCCTGTAGCACTGCTCAGACTTTGAGACCTGAGAGAAGAGATGGAGAGGGACCCAGGTCAGCGAAACACTGGCCATGATTTTGTCTGCTGGTTGTCCACTGTGACAAACCTGAGCTATTCTTTACATCCCACAAGGAACCTGCGCGTCATTTTTAGACACCGACTTTAGAGTTCTGGCTGATCCTCAAGGTCAGTGTCCTCTGGAATCTAATGGCGAATTGCATCGGGCCTAAATGAGACAATTTGCCACTGGTTCTCAGCCTTCTGTGACCCCTTTTGCTTAAGTGAGATGTGGAAAGAAAGGTAATTGAAAGTTATCATCTATCCTGACATGGGGCACACCTCATTTTCAATAGTATAGAGGTAGATTCCTTGACACTTGCTCTAGTCTCTTTAAGAGGGGGGTAGCCTGGCATCAGTGTGCGACCGTTTCTTTGTCAGACTCTTAACTCATGGTACAGACATCTTTTTCTGCCTTAAGTTGCATATCATAGCAATACAATAAAAGGTTGGGGAGAGCAGAGTGCCAAAGTGAGTTTCAAATACCCAGAATGTTTTTTTTTTTTTACATATATTTTATTTATTTAAAAAAGGAGACATTAACAAAACCATAGGATAAGAGGGGCACAATTCCACACAATTCCCGCCACCAGAACTCTGTATCCCATCCTCTCCCCTGATAGCTTTCCTATTCTTTATCCCTCTGGGAGGATGGACCCAGGGTCATTATGGGATGCAGAAGGTGGGAGGTCTGGCTTTTGTAATTGCTTCCCTGCTGAACATGGGCATTGCCAGGTGGATCCATACTCCCAGCCTGCCTCTCTCTTTCCCTAGTGGGGAAGGGCTCTGGGGAAGTGCAGCTCTGGGACACATTGATGGGGTCTTCTGTCCAGGGAAGTCTGGTCACATCGTGCTAGTATCTGGAACCTGGTGGCTGAAAAGAGAGTTAACATACAAAGCCAAACAAATTGTTGACCAATCATGGACCTAAAGGCTGGAATAGTGCAGATGAAGAGTTGGGGTGTCCTCCATTTTGTAGATAGCTAGTAGGCATATTTAGTTATATTCCAAAGTGCCTGTGACTATACTGTTTTTTTATCTTCATATTTTTGTGCCCATACTGGCACTCCTTTAAAGGGTCTTGACCATCCCAATCTGTGTTGTCTTCTCAAAAGCAAAACAGTGGACATGCCCATCACACATTCATTGTTTGGAAACATCTAAATGAGAAAATGGGCCTACAATTTCCTCCTCTAGAGATCCTGTCATGTCACTGAATAGACAAGCACATTTGCTCTTGGAAGAATGACTCACAGCAATCTTGTCATTGCCTGTAATTCTCAATGTCCTCTCTCTTGTTCTCTGGGAATCTGTCACCAGGGACACAGCAAGAAGCAGTGTCTATGTCATTTGTATTTGTGCCAAAAAAGACATAACTTTCACTTCATCGTCTCTCCCTTATGCTTCTTCCTAAGATAACTGCACATGGCCAGAATGTGCAGCCTATTTTGAAACTAGACCCAGGCTTTGAGTAAGTCTCTGCATTAAGAAGGATTCTGGGTATTCAACTTTAATAAAGAAGTAATGAATTTTGTGGTAACTTCCCCCTCTATTCCTGAAAATATACTTTAAACTCACTCTTGACAATGACTTTGTTCTTTCTCATAAACAGAGTTCAAGAATATAAACTAAACACATAGGTTCTCTCAAAGATCAAGTGAGAGAAAGAGTGCTCTCTAGTTGGCATAATAACTAGTGAACTTCATGGAGTTATTTCTAAAAAAAATCTTCCCAGACATGACTCCAGTACAGTCAGAAGTCTTGATACACTGATAATTGGAAGTAAAACCTGAACAGTCTATATGCTTATGAGAATTACATTCTATTTTACCTACCCACTTCAAGCCTGTGTTGCCTGTCAGATGCTTCCATAAAAACAAAATAAAACCATGGAGTCCGGCGGTAGCGCACTGGGATAGCGCAAGTAGCCTGAAGCTGAAGGATTGGTGTAAGGATCCCGGTTCAAGCCCCCAGCTCCCCACCTGCAGGGCGGGTAACTTCAGAAGCGGTGAAGCAGGTCTGCAGGTGTCTATCTTTTTCTCCCCATCTCTGTCTTCCCCTCCTCTCTCCATTTCTCTCTGTCCTATCTAACAATGATGACATCAGTAACAACAACTGCTGTGCAGATGTCCCCTCAGGCTAGTGCCAGTTCCCGCGAGAGTTGGGACATTCTCAGAGCACCTGTTCCGCCATGTAGTCCCATCAGGCTAGTGCCAGTTCCCCCCCGCAAGAGTTAATACGATATTCTCGAAGTGCCCTTCCCAACCAATCCTGTCCCGGCTCGTCACTCCTGGTTTTTGCCCTATAAAGCCTGGCAGCACATCTACACGAATGATGATGTCTGGTTTTCTCTCTCCTATTTTTCTCATTAATAAATAAATAAAATCTTAAAAAATATTATAACTCAAAGACCACATATTTTATAGAGCACAATCTATATAAATGATTTCTTTCTTATTTTTAAATACTTATTTATCTATTCCCTTTTGTTGCCCTTGTTGTTTTATTGTTGTAGTTACTATTGTTGTTATTGAGGTTGTCATTGTTGGGTAGAACAGAGAGAAATGGAGAGAGGAAGGGAAGACAGAAAGGGGGAGAGAAAAATAGACACCTGCAAACCTGCTTCACCACCTGTGAAGCGACTCCCCTAAAGGTGGGGAGCTGGGGGCTCAAATTGAGATCCTTATGCTGGTCCTTGTGCTTTGTACCGCATGCGCTTAACCTGCTGAGCTACCGCCAGCCTCCCCATGAATGATTTCTATACAAAACAGGAACTGAATAAGCAAATCACCTCCCCCATGGGTCGAGTGATAGCTCATCCATTGTGTGTATGTCTTAGTATTTATGAGTTGTCTTGGGTTTGAGCCTTACGGTCACATGGGAGCACCATGAATAGCAGTGTGGGAACTCCAAGAATAGTGAAACTATTCTGTGTCATCAGTCTTCTCTCTCTGTCTCTCAAATGGAAAAAAAAATTAGACTGGGCAGTTCTCTCAGTGCTATTGCACATGTAAAAGTATTTCTAGTCTCTGGGGATAGAGACTAGAAGCCTACAGTGTCAAATGTAGAAGTTGATATGTGTTAGTAACATCAGTGTAGTGAAATGATATTTTATCTGGTTTCTGTGTAGTAAAAGAACAGCCTCCAGGAGTCTAGGTAATTCATCTGGGAGGTGCTGTACTGCTCTGCTCATGACTTCTGGCACATCATTTGGGGGTGAAATGGCATGGGGGGTTTCAGTGTTGTGACTATCTATCTATCTATCTATCTATCTGTCTATCTATCTATCAATCATCTATCTATCCTCTGTCATCTATCTATAATCTATCTAATTATCTGTCTGCCTACCTATTATCTAGTCTAGGTGAAAAAAAATTTTCTAGAATCATGAACCTTAGTAATGACAGAGAGAGAGAGAGAGAGAGAACTAAATTCCACATAGACTTGCAGTCATATCAATTACTAAAGTCTGAGCATAGACCAGAAGGTGATCTGATCTGAAATTGTTGGTGAAATGCTCTCATCCCCACTCTGTGCTCTACATGCAAGATGCCAAAGTATCAACCATTCATTCAGTTTGCTAGATTTGAACCAAGTTTAATCAAATGGCAAAAACCAACTTTAATTTCTTGTGTCTTTTATATTTTTAATCATCATTAATAATCTCTCACGAAGGGATCATATCGGTGGAGCCCAGTTGACCAGGCTAATCTCATATATCTCCTGGGACATGGGCAGATATTTATGGGTTATAAAAATAACATATCTTCTGTGTTCATCCCCTTCTCCCCATAACACATCTGGGGATCTCTCTGCTTCTCTTCAAGTCCACCTTGTTTCTTACTTTGGGTGATTTTTTTTTTCCGAAGATGATCTGACCTTTCCTTTCACTCCCAATTCCACCAAACTCCAAACCTCTCTCTTTCATTGTTGATTTCTACATTTGAAACCACAGATACTTTCAAGATCCCAAGTTTTATCAATTGTGTCTCAAAACTGTTCCTAGTTTTTGCTTGCAAGGTGGAATCTCCATGCAAATCTATTTCTTTTGTGACTGACAATTTAATTACAGTGTGAAGCCTCTTCTCTAATCAGCTTGGAGACAATTTGAAGTCTATAGTAGTTTATGGGACTTTTCCTTGAGCAAAATTAATTGTTGTTTGACCCACCCTGTTCATTCTGAGCTAAACATATCGTTTACACTGGAGCCCTGAACTGGACAAAGTATTTTCAGAATGAAAGAGCCACCAAACTGGAGCTAAAAATGGTGACAGTTGTTTAAGACATCCCCTGCTAAGTCCTTTTGCATTCTAGAACATTTGTTTCATGGAATGATGTGCTTGAGAGAAAAGAGAAGCCTCATTAATTTTGCAGATTGAATCAAAGTGTAGGGGAGAGATGCTGATATAAATGACCTTGATAACAAGTCACATCTTTGAACTCAGTATTGTTTAATAGAGATAAGGACTAAGGTGTGCTCTAGAATATATTTCAGAGTAAGTGTATGTAAGATTAAGTCAAAGTCATTGCAAAGTTACCTGAGAAACTTGCTGAACATATATTAGGCTTGTTTCTATGAACATGTACTTTAAGGTAGGATTGTCACCAAAAATCACAAGAAAAACTGAGTAGAAAAGCAAGGGGGTTGTTGAGATGAAAAGTTGCTTGAAGACTAAAGACAGCATACACTACAAAAGCAAGCTTCAAAAGTCAAGTAGGAAACCGGATTTTATAGAGTGAAGTTACGCTGAGATGGCACTTGATACACAGTTGGGAGTTAGATATACTCAGTAGCTGAATATACAAGGATCTTCCAGCCCATGCACAGAAAGTGCTAGGGAAATCTCTTTCAGGGCATAGACTACACGTTAGGGAGGTCCCTGTCTTTCTGCTTTCTTTTGCCAATTCTGTTCAGGGCCTAGGATCCTTCTCAGTCAGTTTTTTTTTTTTTTTTTTAAATCTTGACCCCATTAAAGATGAATCATGCAAGGCCTGTGGACAGGGTGGGTGGGTGGGGGAGGGTATTGATATGATCACACCCTTTAAATGAAAATATTCAGGCCAGCTTAATGGCGCTTTTATTATAACCCCAGAGTTTGTTTCCATTTTATTGGAGAAAAGAAGAGATGCTGAGTTGCTTTTTTTTTTTTTTTTTTGTAATCTTTTTGGATATCAGACAAATAAAAAAACTTCTCTTAGGAGAACTCATAAGTGTCATGATTTAGTTATAAACTTTGTTAGTGCTCTCGGTGAAACATGGCAGATAAACACTCATACTCTCAGACAGAAATGAAGATAATTTCAAGAATAATTTTTTAAAAATTAAAAGATTTTTGAACTGGCACCAGCTTCAGTCATAGGTAGATTTGAGGACCTAATAAAAACCATTAGTCTGCACTTAGCTAATGATTCCTGCTCTTGTAAATATAAGACAGATATGTTTGAAGAGGGAAAATTATTTGAAGAATTGATGTACAGTAGGAAAAATGGCTGTGCTGGTGAACAGACTCTTCATTTCTTGACCTGCTTTGTGTTGAAAATGTCGTCTTGATATGCATGTTTCTTTCTTTCCATTCTGTTTGTTATCTTTGTGGCATCTGTGTATCGTAAACTTGGCACTAGTGTGAGAGGAAGACCCTAATACTAAGGGGGTCTCTTGTCCAGTGGACTGAAAGAATCATACAGCAGGACGGTGACATGTGAGGACAGATGTGATTGCCCAAGCTAAGAGGCAAGACGCTCTCTAGCAGTAAAATCCACACTACCATGGTTCTAGGTTCAGACTATGACACATTTTGTTATTGTCATTATTGTTGTTGTTGTTATTTTGGTGGTGGAAGGACTCATTTCTTTTTATTTGTGATGAGTAATGGGTTACAAAACTTTACGCTTACAAAGTCTAGTTACACGACACACCCACCACCAAAATTCTGTATCTGTACTCTTCCAGTTCCCTTACGTTAATCACAGTAGTTGTCACAAAGTTTGTTTTCATTTCTTATCAAGTTCTTATGTGCCAGTCCTCTAGATTCCACAGATGAGTGAAGCCATCTGGTAGTTGTTTTTTTTCAATATAGTATTTATTTTGTTTTATTTTTTCTTTTTTTAAAATTTTAAAATTTATTTATTTTTTAATTTATGTTATTATTATTATTTATTTAAGAAAGGAGACGTTAACAAAAGCATAGGATGGGGGGTACAACTTCACACAATTCCCGCCACCCAGTCTCCATATCCCATCCCCTCCCTTGATAGCTTTCCCATTCTCTATCCCTCTGGGAGTATGGACCCAGGGTCATTGTGAGTTGCAGAAAGTAGAAGGTCTGGCTTCTGTAATTATTGCTTCCCTGCTGAACATGGGCATTGACTGGTCAATCCATACTCCCAGTCTGCCTCTCTCTTTCTCTAGTAAGGTGGGTCTCTGGGGAAGCGAAGCTCCAGGATGCATTGTTGGGGTCTTCAGTCCAGGGAAGCCTGGCTGGCATCCTGATGGCATCTGGAACCTGGTGGCTGAAAAGTGAGTTAACATATAAAGCCAAACAAATTGTTGAGCAATCATGGACCCAAAGGTTGGAATAGTGGAGAGGAAGTGTTGGGGAGGTACTCACTGCAAACTCTAGTGTACTCCTGTTTTCAGGTATACATTTGCCCTAGTTTATGGATACATGTGAACATATGCTCTATCTCCTGGAACCTGGTCTATATCTAGGTTTTGGGACTTTGTTAGGAAGTGAACCACCTGGGATGGAATTAGAGAATAGTATGAAAGGAAAGGTCTCACCCGAGTGATGAAGCTGAAGGGTTGTCATTCCATACCTGAAGCCTCTGGACACAGTCTGAAGTGAAGCATGATGGGGTGGCACTCGTTGCATTGATTAGGTTGCGATCAGCGGGTACAATATTATTTGATAAGAATTGGGAGAAGCATACGGGAAAGTGGGCCCTACCCTAGGGCCCCAGGACTGGGGGAAGTTTAGGCTCTAAAGTGGAAATGTGAGGTTTCTGCTATCTTAGGGTTCAAGAAGACAATGGATAGTTATTCTTATCATCACATTATTTGGTAATTGGGTTAACTTTGAAAAGTCCCTTTGTTAGACATACAATCAATTTTCCCCCCTCATATTAATTAAATAATTATTTATATGACTACAAATTAATAGGTGTGTACATAAACATCATTCCACCACCAAAAGATTGTGTCCCATCCCACCCTCCCACCCCCTGCTGGCCCAGGAAGCCACATGTCCATTTTCCCCCTCACCACAGGGTTTTTACTTTGGTGCCCTACTTTCAATTTAGTCAGATCCTGCCTTTAGTTTCCCTTTATGATCTTCTTCTTCAACTTCTGTTGATGAGTGGGATCATCCCATACTCATCTTTATCTTTCTGACTTAGCTCACTTAACATAATTCCTTCTAGCTCTGACCAAGATGGGTCAGAGAAGTTGAGTTCATTGTTCTTAGTAGCTGCACCCCGGTTCCATGGCTGCCAGTTCTTAGCAACATTGCCCCGCCAGATATTCGTCGGGATGTGGCATCATCTAAGTTCATTTCCCACGTCTAAGCTTGACCGGACCTGCCAATATACGCGGATATCTTCGCCCACCCTGTCCAACGCTTGACGTCTCGTCACCCAATCTGGTCCCCTACGCCTACACTGAACTTCTCTGTTCCAGTCTCTTGGAAACAGAGCTGGCAGTCAGCTGAGGTAAAGAACAAACACCTCATCACAGACCCCTGCAAGCGTCAACCTGGCTTTGACCTAGCACGTTATGATTGGGCCCTCCTCAATCGCTATCGAACAGGCCATGGCCGGTGCACCGCTATGTTCCATCGCTGGGGAGCCAGAGACGACCCTAACTGCCCCTGCAGCTACAGACAGACCTATGACCCACATAGTCAACGACTGCCACCTCTCCAGATTCAAAGGAGGTCTTGAAACTTTACATCAGGCTCAACCTGATGCTGTTGACTGGCTACGGAAGAAGCCAAACGCTAGAAGAAGAACTTGTTTTGCTAAGCATAATCTCATTCTCAGGGTTTTATTCTAATAAGGTTTATCAGGACCAGCAGTGGAATGAGGGAAATAAGGAAAACTAAGAATTCTGAAATTCCTTTTGTTTATGCCCTAGTGTGTCTGGCTGACCCATCTGCATTCTACCTTAAAACAGCTCTTGTAGTTAAACCTTTCCGTGTGGTTAATCATCAAAACTGTTAAACTATCCATCCCAAGTTACTGCTTGACTGGTTCAACAGATGTCGCCATCTTAACCATGCCCTGGAGCGCCCATATCTTTATTGTCCACTGACAAATGGTGCAGGACACTAGAATCACTCAGAATTGCCATTTGCCCAGGGCTATCCTCATGCTCCCTGGAACTCAGAATAATGACTCAAAGCTTCTCTGGACCTGGAGGGCTGGCCCGGCCCTGGCTGAATCACATACTCTTAAGACATGAGGTATTCTGTAACATTTCTGTGCAGCATGGTGATGGTCTTACCTGAATGGAAACGTTAGTAGGCAGACTGAAACTACAAGAAAGAAGAAGGCATAGGGAATCATCTCCTACAAAAAAAGGATGATTCAAGGTTCTTGGTCAGGAGGAATTTTTCTTTTATTTTTCTCTTCTTCCCTTCTCTTTTTATTTATTGGGGATTGGAGGTTTACAGTCAACAGTAAAATACAATAGTGTGTACATGCATAACATCCCATTTTTTCACATAGCAAGTGACTTCATGTTCCAGGACCTAAATCATGTGTATTTGCTCAATAAATAGAGTGCAACCATTAAGAAGATGTGTCTTGGGAGTCAGGCGGTAGGGTAGGGGGTTAAGCATAGGTGGCACAAAGCACAATGATCCCAGTTCAAGCCCCCGGCTCCTCACCTGCAGGAGTGTCGCTTCACAAGTGGTGAAGCAGGTCTGCAGGTGTCTGTCTTTCTCTTCCCCTCTCTGTCTTCCCCTCCTCTCTTCATTTCTCTCTGTCCTATCCAACAATGATGACAACAGTAATAACTACAACAAAAATAAAAAAACAACAAGGGCAACAAAAGGGAATAAATAAATATTTAAAAGAAAAAAAAGGTGTGTCTTGATTTACTAGGCCCTACTATTTTAATTTTTGTAATATTTTAAATGAAAGATATGCATTGAAAAGTTCATACAAACAAGTTATTAATTACCAAGGATGAAGGTGAGAGTTTCATATATTATGAAACAATATGCACTTAGGTATAATGCCGAGGAATGCAAGATCACGTGAATCAACCTATGTCTTGTGTCTCTTGGTGAAGGACAGTGGGTGAGTTCTGTCTTCTTTTTATATTTTGTTCACCCTTTATTGGAGGGTGAATGGATTACAGGTTAGCTGTTGCCACGTGTATATAATTTCTCATTGCTCCATGATAAGCGTCTGCAGAACACTCTCACAATCTACTTATGTCCTGCTCCACAGTGACGCTGCAACTGGGTGTGGTGTGCTGAATTGTGTACTTTGCTTTGTTGCTTCTATTTTCTCTGAAGTTTTGTTGTTGTTGTTGTTGTTTGTTTGTTTGGCTCCTTGCTACCACTTATTATTATTTTTTTTAATCTGATTAGGTAAGAACTTCTTTCACCATCGCTACCCTTCACAAGTGTTTTCCCTAAAGCAGTTTGGCCTGATGATTGCAGGAAAGCAGAAGAGAGTCCACTAATCTCTGGTACATACTTCAGCAGGCCACTGATCTCTCTACTACAGGTCAAAAGACTGGTATCAGCTGCAAAAATCAAGGGGAAAAAGAAATATCAGTGAGCCCCACCTGTAGGGGAGTCGCTTTACAAGCGGTGAAGCAGGTCTGCAGGTGTCTATCTTTCTCTCCCCCTCTCTGTCTTCCCCGCCTCTCTCAGTTTCTCTCTGTCCTATCCAACAAGGACATTAACAATAATAACTACAACAATAAAATAACAAGGGCAACAAAAGGGAATAAATATTAAAAAATTGAAAAAAGAAAGAAGAAATATCAGTGAGATTAAAATAAAACAATAGGCTTCTGAAATCAGGGCCGTTCAGGGTGGTCTGGCCATAAACTAAACTAAAACAATTGAATGATTCCAGCTATAAAGACAAAAGCTAGAGATTCTTCTTTATTTGTGTGAACATTGGCGAAACTCACCACCTCTCAGATGCTGCTTTTTAAAAAATTTTCATTTACAAGATATTTCTCAGAGAGTTCCTGTATTTTATTTTACTTTCTTTTTTTAAATATTTTTTAATATTTATTTTATTTATTCACTCCCTTTTGTTGCCCTTGTTGTTTTATTGTTGTAGTTATTATTGTTGTTGTCGTTGTTGGATAGGACAGAGAGAAATGGAGAGAGGGAGGGGAAGGCAGAGAGGAGGAGAGAAAGATAGACACCTGCAGACCTGCTTCACCGCCTGTGAAGCGACTCCGCTGCAGGTGGGGAGCCGGGGTTCGAACTGGGATCCTTAATGCCGGTCCTTGTGCTTTGCACCACCTGCGCTTAGCCCGCTGCGCTACAGCCCGACTCCCCTTTACTTTCTTTTTAAAAAAAGTTTTTATTTTATTTTATTAGTGATGTAATAATGATTAACAAGATTGTGGGATAAAAGGGATATAATCCCATACAGTTTTTTCCCACCAGAGTTCCATACACCATCCCTCCACTGGAAGCTTCCCTTTTCTTTATCCTTTTGGGAGTGTGAACCAAAATTCCTTATGGGGGTGCAGAAGGTGGAAGTTCTGGGTTCTGTAATTGCTTCTCTGCTGGACATGGGTGTTGTCAGGTGCATCCATACCCCCAGCCTGTTTCTCTCTTTCCCTCGTGGGGCAGAGCTCTGGGGAGGGGAGTTTCCAGGACATATTTGTGAATTAATCTGCCCAGAAAAGTCAGTAGAAATACCAAAAAAAATTACTAATCAAATATTTTCTACTTAGACCTAGATACCCTCCTCTCCTACTTCGTATTTCAATTCCCTCAATCACTCCAAGTCTAACCAGATAAAATAAGGACTACAAAAGCTAGATAAGGGCAAGAGACTAGCATACTTGGTGCCTGCATTACAAATCCACTACTCCTGGTGTCCATTTTTTCATTTTTCATTTTTTTTTTAGTTGATAGGACTGATAGAACTTGAGAAGAAGAGGGGAAAATAAAGGGAGAAAGAAAGAGAGAAACAGATACCTGTAGATATGCTTCACCACTTGTGAAGCACCCCCCACCAATCTCTGACTTCCGAACTTCTGAATTCTATACAGACAATTTTGAAATGATGATCTACTTTGCAAAGTCCCGCAAAGAATCTGTGACATCTACGGTGACTTATTTCTTACCATTGCCTTTTTTTTTTTTATCTTTTGAAATGTCTGCTTTTTCTTATTTCTTATAGCTGGAGACTGAGGGCTTGAACTTGGATCCTCACACAAGGTCATGTGTGCACTAAACCAAGTGTGCCATCACCCAGCTCCTAACCTTTCTTTTCAATTTTTGCTTTCTTCAACTAGAAGGAAGCCACATATTTTTGTACCTTTGTAAGAAGGGGTATTTATATGATATATAGTAATGATGTGTTCCCTGCAAAGAGAAGCTATTTGGGAATTCATTTTTCCCTGAAGATTAATTTTGAAACTGTTCCTTTTCATGAGTTTTCCCTCTGAAAACTATAAAGGATGTAGACAGACTTAAAGGAAGCATGGTTTTAATGTGGTGTTTGGGTCCACCCCTGTAGTCCCCAAGATAACTGAAGTGTCACTCATTCAGTGGAGCATGGTGTATGGGCTGTGTTCTGCGTGCAACATATGCACAGGGCAGAGAGTTCACGTGGAAGAGCTGGGCAATGAGAGGAGGGGAGAGGTGAGCCCATCTGGGTTTTGAAAACTAGACCTTTGAAGGTGTGGCTGGATGTTCTGTCACTTAAATCGGTCACCCAGGTCAGTTTTCATAGCTGTCCAATTCCAGATGTGAACACAGCCTAATGAGCCATGCCTTTCTCACTGTGACATTCCCCAGGATACTAACAGAGGCCACAGGATTTCCCTGCCAACTGAAAGAATTTAAAATTGCTTGTTATTCTCAATGGTGTTTTGCCCTGCCTGTGTCTGTGTGTCACGGGAAACAGCTGGGGGGCCGGGGCATGGCAGAACGGACAGAAGCAAACCTCCTTCCCGCTCTGTACAGACAGAATGTGCTGTACTGTTTCCTGCCGCACAAGGCGGGATTCTGTTCCTTGGTTAAAGTGAATGTAGAGTTTACTTGAATAAAGACTATCCTATTTTCTACCCTGTTATATACCAATCTTGCAGGGTCATCTTTTCTTGTTCTCTTGAAGCACAGTCTGTTATGTGTAGAGCTAGTTAACTCCGCTGTGATGGGAGCCCGGACTTTCATTTATTTTCATCCTGGACTGAATTTAAAAGTTGATTCCCCATCAGAGAGAGTGAGAGAGAAAGGCTGGCATAATCAAGTCAGACAAGGGCAGGTTCCTCAGAGTCTCTCTTGACTTCCTTTTCTAATAGGCTGAAGTGAATTCTGAGGCTTTACCTGCCAACAAACTCAGTGTCCACATGGATGTCTCACTTCCTATCAAATCTGCTCTCCCTCTCAGACTCCTGCACTGTTACAATATATCTTGGTTCTGAAATACTTTTGCACATGGCCCCTTCATCCTGCAATCACAGAACTAAATCATGCCAATTTAGGTCTGGTAGATACACATGCAAGGCTTTGCAGTAGATGACTGGAAGTAGATTAATTCGAACCAGAGAAGTTGGTGGATTAATCCTTATCTGTGCTGATGACGCTGAAATTTTATTTTAAGGAATGAGGAAAATCAGACATTTTAAAAGATAAAAGAAAAAGGCAAAGGTAAGAATAAGTCACCATAAATGTCACAGATTCTTTGCAGGACTTTGCAAAGTAGATCATCATTTCAAAATTGACTGTGTAGAATTCAGAAGTTCGGAAGTCAGAGATTGGTGTGACAAAGAAGCAAAAGGTTTGGTTCAAATTGAAGGATATTTTAGAAGCCCAAATAGACATGGTCAGACCTGCCTCATCACTAGAACTTTTAAGCGTGGAGTGAGTTCAATGGTGGAACTCCTGCTTCATCTGGATGAGGTCCTAAGCTTTACCCCCAAGCACCACAACAAAACAGAATTTGAAGGGAGACCTAAGAATAACCTTGTAGCCCAGTATACCGGCCAATGATAGGGAGTTGGACACACCCACAGCTGATGTCAGCCTGGTGGCAGCATGACGTTTTGGGGGGACTGAACAGACTTACAAGCACAGCCACCCGCAAGTCCAGTCTCTTTGGCCCCTGCTTCTTTTCCTGGTCAGATGCATCTCCGCTGAGGCTGTTCAAGGTGTTTGCCATGGCTACTTCTCCTAAGAACTGAACAACTAGCTGGTTAACTCTTAAGACTCCTCTGCAGCCATGAGCAACCTGTATTTCAGCTGATAATTTCTGCTAAGTCATGGACTTTATAGGCTTAATGTAGTCTTAATCCCTGCTGGTAAATGCTTATTTTGCAGTACCTAAAATATATATTCCCTACCTCTGTACCACCCTAATAAAACCTTGATTTCTTTAAACCTGCTCCCAGCTGCCCCACAGCTGAATCCGTTATACACAGCTGCTGCCAAAGTTACAACATAACATTTGAAGAGGGTTTATGCCAATAAAGAAAAGGTTTTTCTGTATTTATTTATTTATTCCCTTTTGTTGCCCTTGTTGTTTTAGTGTTGTAGTTATTACTGATGTTGTTGTTGTTGGATAGGACAGAGAGAAATGGAGAGAGGAGGGGAAGACAGAGAGGGGGAGAGAAAGACAGACACCTGCAGACCTGTTTCACTGCCTGTGAAGCGACTCCCCCTGCAGGTGGGGAGCCAGGGGCTCGAACCAGCATCCTTAGGCTAGTCCTTGTGGTTTGCACCACCTGCGCTTAACCTGCTGTGATACCGCCCAACTCCCCCATAAAGAAAGTTTTAAAGAGAGAGAGAGAGAGAGTAGCTGAGAGACAGCATAATGGCTATGCCAAAGACTTCTCACCTAAAGCTCTAAGGTCCCAGGTTCAACTCCTAGAACCATTGTCAGTCAGAGCTGAGTAGTACAGTTCTCTCTCCCTCTCCCTCTCCCTCTCCCTCTCCCTCTCCCTCTCCCTCTCCCTCTCCCTCTCCCCCTCCCCCTTCTTCTTCTTTTTTTTTTCTCTCTCTCTCTCTCCCTCCCTCCCTCCCTCCCTCTCCCTCCTCCTCCTCCTCCTCCTCCTCCTCCTCCTCCTCCTCCTTCTTCTTCTCCTCTCTCTCTCTCTCTCTCTCTCTCACTAAAACATTAGGGAAACTTTCATGGGGAATGTTAGAGTTTGGAGATCAGATTTTACCACCTGAACTCCACTGAATTATCAGTGTCACTCAGCACATCACTTAGACTCAAGGTTCACCCAAGATGATGCAACATTAAGGTCATATGCAGTGTCCCTCTTCCAGAGCTGAGGCTCCCCAGAAAACAACAACCTAAATAAGATCCAATCTTTCAAGTCCAGCTTACAGGCAACATGGGAGCAGAGACCTTCAAGAAGCAAGAATTTAACTGCAAATAATCAGACTTAACAGGATTATTTATATGATTTCCCCAGCCATGAGTGCAAAAGAAAATGAAAAAAGCCAAGGGTTAGGCATCAAACTGCTCTAAACAACCAAACAAGATGGAAGAGACAAAACTAATTAGTGGCACTTTTTAAAATATATTTATTCATTTTCCCTTTTGCTGTCCTTGTTGTTTATTGTTGTTGTTATTATTGCTGTCATCGTCATTGTATAGGACAGAGAGAAATGGAGAGAGGAAGGGAATACAGAGAGGAGGAGAGAAAGATAGACACCTGCAGACCTGCTTCACCGCCTGTGAAACAACTCCCCTGCAGGTGGGGAGCCGGGGGCTTGAACCTGGATCCTTACGCCAGTCCTTGTGCTTTGTGCCACCTGCACTTAACCTGCTGCACTACCTACCGCCTGACTCCCAAGTGGCACATTTTTAAAAATCTAAATCCAAACAGACTATATAAAAACATTTTTTTTTATTTTTAGAAAACAGTGAAAGTTGGAATATAGACAAGACATTGGACAGTAATAAGGAATGGATCTTACTAATTTTACTAAGTTCAGTGATGTGGTGTATTGTAACATAAGCATAAGAAAAATGACTGGGCTGGCAAGACAGCTCCCCTGGGTCGTGTACCTGCTTGGTCATGAGTGTGACCCAGGTTCAAGTCCAGCACTGCACTGTGTGGAGGGAGTTTTTGCACTGTGGTATATTTCCATATCTCTCTCTGTCTCTCTCTCTCCCTCCCTCTCTCTCCCTCTTCCTCTTCTTCTCCCTTTCCCTTCTCTCTCCCCCCCCCACATATATATAATATATATATTTATATATTTATAAATATATAAGTTCTGGGGAACTCCCTCTGGGGAATGGGAGTTGGGGAGTGTTGAGGTCCTGGAACATGATGGTGGAGGAGGTTAGAGTGTTCTGGGGAAAACTGAGAAATGTTACACATGTACCAACTACTGTATTTTACTGTTGACTATAAATGATATATCCCCCCAATAAAGAAAAACCAAAAACTCAGAACAGGGAAAGATAAACACTCATGAGAAAAAAAAAATAGATACTAAAATTTTTATGAGTACTGCCTGATACTTGGAATTTGAAAGTAGCCCCCAGTCTTTAAACCTCCCCATTTTGGGAACATATGATTCAATAATCTTGCCTGTATAGCCTTTATTCTGTGTTCCCTTGCATGGTATAGTAGTAAATAAATAGCACAAAAAAAGGGGGGGGAGAGCCCTGCTTCTGCAGCTTATCTCTTACGTAACTTTCAGATCTCACATTATTACTAACTAACTTACTTTCTAACCCATTGTTGTCCTAGACTAAAGGTAAAATGACATCTGGGCATGTGGCCTTGCTTTCCTCTTTTGTTTATTGGCTTGAAGAAGCTTAATGAATCACATCCATCCATTCTGAAAAGAAAAGGGGTTGTAGGGAAGAGATGGGGATAATTTTTTTTCATATGGGAAATAATGGTTGTAGGCCCATTAGGTTTATTTGGTTTGTACATGCCTAAAATTTTTCATAAGAAACATTCTTTGGAAGACAAAGGCAGGGTCAGGCAAAGATAATGCATTAACTTCTGTTGCAATGACTAATCCCCAGAAACCTTGACATAGAATAGAAAATAGTGAACTTGAAATAGGTACCATCATGTGTTGGAGATGAAATCAAGAAAAGTTCTAGGAGTGATGACCTCAGACAGAAAAATTAACCCTAAGAGCTTACAAGGTGACAGCATGAATTTGTCTGAGTAATGGGAATTGTCAGGCAGATGAGTGTTCAATGTACCTTTGGAACAGTGAGCTTTCAGAATTTCCTGTAAAATATGAGATAGACTGGACGCACAAAATGCAAGGAGATGTGTCCCTTGGTTTGTTACAATTCAGATATTTTTTCTCTTATTTTGTGTTTGTTTTTAAAGAGTCACTGGAGTGAATGTAATAGCAAAAGATGATTATGCTTCTATGTAGGGCCAGCCCTGTGCACACAGTGGTCCCCTAGTGGGTTCATAGCTCTCTTGTCACCATCTTGAAATCCTTTGTGACTTCTGAATAAGGAACTTGACCAGTTCAGGCCATTATGTGCAATGTGCACGTTTTGGGAAAAAGTAGGTCTGGTGAATTTGATTATGCTCATAATTCGTTCTCCTGAGGGGGACACACCAGTCATTTGATAGCATCTTTGTATTTTGTTTGTTTTCTTTTTACTCTCCAGTTTCTTGGAAGATCTTAAGTAGAGAGAGTCTCTATCTAGTGTTGTCTCATTACTTGGGACACCATTAGCTTCATGACACTCAAAACAAAAATACAATTTCAAAAAAAATTGTTGTCTAGATTAAGAATTTTCTTTTGAAATGCAACTTTCAGATACAGGTATGGTTTCCCGATAGCTCTAAAACATTGATTAATACTATGTAAACCTGCCTAAACACACAGAACTCTTCTGGAGGTCTTTGTTACACGAAATCATACATTTTCTGAGTCTAGCTTTATATTTTTCTAATACAAAAAAGTGAATATTATCAAAATAAGAGAGTGACAGCAAGACTTGCAAGATTACTAGCTGAATTGCCAATCATGCATATTTAATGTGATATCCAATCAACTGCCATTTATCAATTATCAATCCCAAATGATCAGAGTTTTATTGAAGTCCCCAAGAAAGTCACTTTTCACCACATAGACCATAATCTTATGCTGAAGTTTTGAGTGTTTGATTTATTGCCATAGTGCCAAGGTTACTCATAGTCTAAGGTCATTGAAAAAAAGGTGAATGAAATACCCTTCAAAACAAATCAAGAACTGAGGAGACAGCATGATGGTCATGCAAAAAGACTTTCATGCCTGATGCACCAAAATCCTCAGGTTCAATCGCCAGAACCACCATAAGCCAAAGCCCAGCAGTGTTCCAGGAGAAAGAAAGAGAGAGAGAGAGAGAGAGAGAGAGAGAGAAAAGTAAAACAAGGGTTTGCAGGATGACTTAATTAGAATACTGACATCTCACTTGCTTTTAATGAATATAATACATTCTCCAGCCCAGACACCATGGTGCTGGAGGAAGCTTCCATGCGATGGTGCCTCTCCTTCTTTCTGCCTCATATTATTGACTGAAGCAACATCAAAGTACTTACCCTGCACCCTCTCCTATAACTTGCAGTTTCAAGTCTTTTGTTCATCTTTAGTCAAGTTTTATTTAATCATTGTGTATGGTGTGATGCAGAGTTCCAGCTTCATTTCTTTGCATGCTTTTATCTTCCCAATACCGTTTGTTGAAGAAGCTATCATGCATTCATTAGATATCACTGGCTTCTTCTGTGTAGATTAATTAATCATACACACAGACACACATAATTATATGTGCATTTCCTGACTTCTGTTCTGTCCAGTTGATCTATGTATTTACTTTTATGCCAACAACATTTTAGTTATTAATAACTTCTTGATACAGTTTGAAATTAGGACATAAAATGCTTTCAGCTGTGTTCTCCAGTCCGAAAAGATTCTTGACTCTGTTTGGTCTTCTGTAATATTGTCTTAATTTTAGGATTGATTTTTTAATGTCTAAGAAGTCATGGAGTTTTTCACAAGGATTACATTGAAATCTGTAGGTTTCTTTGGATACTATGTACATTTTAGCAATGTTCTCCAAATTTATAAACCCAGGGCATCTTTTCAATTATTATCATGTCTTTCAATTCTTTATGATTCGTCTCTTAACATTTTTTCTATAATACACTCCTGCCTCCTTGATTAGTAACATGTACTTCCTTTACTGTCCTTGAGATTATCAACCTTATTGATATTATCAACCTTATTATTATCAACATTATTGACTGGGGGGAACTTCTCTTTTTAACATTGCTATTTTTCTATTGTTCTTTCTCTTGCTTATTGCAGAAATTCTTTTCATATTTGGAACATTGGCTCATTCTTATATGTTTTGTCATTTTGTCTCTATTTGCAGCTTTTCACTTTTGATGTATTTTCCCTCACTACAGAGAATTTTCAGTGATTTTGTCACTTAATCTTTGACATTTTTCCTTTGGGAAATGTAATTCCTTTGGAACCTATCATCATGAATTTATTTTTAAGCCATGTATAGTTTTCTTCTAATACCTTCCCAAATTAAGTGTAAGAACTCTATTTAGATATTTAAAAAATCAACAGAAAGATACTTTTGTACACTTTGTACCCTAATTTTTATCTCTTCCAAATTTATGTTATTTCCGTGGCTGCACTACCACAGAGCACTTTTTTATTTACTTAGAAACATAGAGGGGAGGGGAGAGAGAAAGAGAGAGAGAGAGAGAGAGAGAGACAGAGGATTTTCTGTAAGCATAGCCCTGATTCAGGCTTCTGGCAGTACTTGGGAGTGATGTACCACTGAAGGATGCTTTAGTACTGAGGTAGCATTCTCTGTCTCTGTCTCTGTCTCTGTCTCTCTCTCTGTCTCTTTCTTTCTCTGCCTGTCTGTCTGTCTTTATATACCTATTAAAGTCATCCCAGAGCAGTGAAATCACTCATGTATGTGCAAAAGGCAATAATATATATATATATATATATATATATATATATATATATATATATACTGATTTATTTTCAGGTCAACACTATATAAGAAGGGGTATGCTTAGTATTTAAGCTCTGTATAGCTGTTATCCATGCCTATATATATATATATATATATATATATATATATATTTTTTTTTTTTTTTAACTACAAGGTAGAGTGTTATAAGTTCCTAAGACAGACAATAAATAAGCCATCTCTTAAGGAAGCTGAAATTCAAAGAAGCCATTAAACTGTCCAAGGCCACTTGATTATTGAATGAACTGTATTTGAAATCTAAATCTTACTCAAAATCCCAGTTCCCTTTATCAGTTTGTGCTCACAATGAATATCCTGGCCAATAAGTATGTAACATGTGCGCTTGTGTGGTACAAAGTGTTGTGGAAGAAAGACATTCGAGCAGAAGGCAACATTTCAGAGAAATGGCCCTGAAGAGGATGGCCAAGTGTTGCCAGCAGGCCAACTCCTCATAAAGAGCTTTGCTACCTGTTTTCATGACTCCTAGCTGTGCGTTATGGCGTACTCTAGCTATGTGTTACTCCTCCCTTCAAAAGGCCTGCTATAGCAGCTCATGTTTGGTAATAATTTGCTGATGTTGGGGGACCCCATACTTTTCCCTTAAGCTTACAGGGGATACACTTCCAACTAAGAACTAAATGAACATGTGTCTTGGGTTCTGAATTCATTTGAAATCATTCATTTGGTTAATTTATGAAGGATTAGTCAGAGCTCCAAGTTCTGGAATACTCAGATAGGTTTGTTAAAGAGGATGTGAAGAGAGGAAGAAGACAACAGTATAATATTGAGACTACTGGATGCATACTCTTAAATACCACTTCAACACTATCCTTTAGTGAGGTTCTCTATTACTCTGTGTCATTGGTTGAGAGTGGATTTAATAAAGGGAACCTACCAAACAACTTCCCTTCCTTGGAATGAGTGTGGGACTTGTGGGTATGACATGTGCATTCGAAAAGTGGGTCCTAGTTGTATGCCCACATTCTTCACTTTTCTAGTCTAGACTCATTGGTCAACTGACGTTACCCAAAATGGGGCTTGCTTTTTCCTTTCTCGTGGGCCCCCGCCCACTGCCATCTAAGGAGTGTTTATTCCTCGACTAGTCATGTCCTTAAATCATTCAAGGGAGCACATTTCCAGGCATCAGGGAATTCACATTCTGATATTTAGTGTTCCAGAGATTAATGAGTCTCCTCTGTACCTCTTCCAAGTGGTGCCTGCTTCACTACTTATGAAGTGTTCCCCGTGCAGGTGGGGTTTCCGGGGTTCAAACCCAGATCCTTGTGCTTGACCAGGCATGACAATGCTCCCTCCCAGCATCTTCTCTCTCTGGTGACTCTTTGACCTGATCACTTACTCTCAGCCTTTTATGGCAGATAAAGTACCAAATCATGAAGAAGAACTGAAGAAAAGTATACGTTAGTAGAAGTTATGGAACTTGGTTTTGAACACAGCAAGAAACTGGACTTAGAGCTCTTTTGTGTGAATGTCAAGTGATTGGGACAATATTTCGAGGCCTTTGGACTTTAGACTGGCAAAATCCATTCAGCCTGTGTCTCTAGGCCAACCTCTTGGTTAAAATGGAACCAGCTGACCTGGGTAGTTTGGCCCATTCATTTATTAATGAAGCATATTGCTAATGGAACCCTACACTGGAGGATATTCTCCTAGACACTGAGGATTCAGGAAGAAACAAGACAACTAGAGTTTTTGCGCTGCTGGTTCTGGTCTCTCCATAAATTGATGGAAGCAAATGCAGCTAAAATAATTACACAATGTGAAAAGGCAAATAGTGTCCCAATTTTTTAAAATTATTATCTTTATTTATTTGTTGGATAGAGATAGCCAGAAATCGAGATGGGGAGCTAGAGAGGGAGAGAGACAGAGCAACGCCTGCAGCCCTGCTTCAACACTCATGAAGCTTCTCCTATGACAGGTGGGGGCCAGGAGCTTGAACCCAGGTCCTTGTGCATTATTATATTTGCACTCACCTAGGTGCACCACCACCCAGCCCTTTCAATTGAAGTTTTGTTAACTGTTATCTTCTTTTTTTAATATTTATTTATTTAATCCCTTTTATTGCCCTTGTTGTTTTATTCTTGTTGTTATTATTGATGTAATCATTGTTGGATAGGACAGAGAGGAATGGAGAAAGGACGGGAAGACAGGGAGGGGGAGAGAAAGATAGACACCTGCAGACCTGCTTCACCACCTGTGAAGTGACTCCCCTGCAGGTGGGGAGCCAGGGGCTTGAACCGGGATCCTTACGCTGGTCCTTGTGCTTTGCACCACCTGCGCTTAACCCGCTGCACTACTGCCAGACTCCCTAGCCGTTATATTCTTAGGAAGTTATTCAACCAAGATAACTAGCAAACAAAACAAGATTGCATTATGGATTACAGCTGCTGGCATTAAGTTCCATGGCTTTCAGTGACTTCACTAAACACAAGAATGAGCGCAATTACCCAATATCATAGAAAATCCATCAACTTCTAAATTCTCTGCAATCACTAACCTAAGAATGTTAGTGCTTTGATTATAAAGTTAGCAGACATAACCGTGAGAAATGTCTTCTGCAGTGTACAATGGGAACTTTGTGAATTCATACTGAAACTGTTGTGATTTTTTTCCCCTTCACATAATTTCATCTGTAGATAGTGAGTTCAGATAAAATATTTTCCATATGAGGCATCCAGTACTTAAATGGAGAGTAGTAACGTTTCTCTTTTTGGTCCTCCTCTTCCTAACCTCAACATGTCATTTCCTGTCCTTGGAGTCTGAGTTACCTGCAAAACTGTTACTCAAACTGTTTTGAGTGCAGTGAAACTGTAGAAGTGACATGAAACTGTGAGAAGGTACCAAAGGCAAATTTGACATAAAGGCTTCCAAAATGCCTCTTTCTGGGCATGCTCTGTTGCTGAGACAGTCACTATTCTTTATACCTCTGGGAGTATGGACCCACAAAATTTGTAATAGCTAAAATCTGGAAGCAAACCAGGTGCCCAACAACAGATGAGTGGCTGAGAAAGCTGTGGTATGTTTATACAATAGAATACTATGCAGCTATAAAGAACAATGAACCCAACTTTTCTGACCCATCTTAGATGGAGCTAGAAGGAATTGTGTTAAGTGAGCTAAGTCAGAAAGACAAAGACGAGTATGGGATGATCCCACTCATAAACAGAAGTTGAGAAAGAAGAACAGAGAGGGAAACTCAAAGCAGAATCTGACTGAGTTTGGAGTAGGGCACCAAAGTAAAAGTCTCTAGGTGGAAGGTGAGGGTATATGTTTAGTTTCGCTGGAGGCGTGGGGGGTGAGGGGTGGTAGAGGGGAGGGACACAGACCTTTGGCGGTGGGAATGGTATTAATATGCACTCCTATTGAGTCGTAGCCTCATAAATCATGATTTAATTAATATGAGAGAGAAAACTGAATCAAATGTCTGAAACTTTTTGATGCAGAGACCGTAGGCTGAGTATATATTCCCTTAATCTTCTGTTATTTCTTTCCCCTCGTTCTTTATCTTTATTTTTTTTCTTCCTTCCTCTTCGTTTTTTTGACCTGTGTTCTTCCTGTGATGTTTCCTTAGCTTATTCTTACCTTCTCTTCTTGTTCTGAGTGCCCTACTCCATCTTCCTAGAGGTCGTTTCACAAGCATGATGCCTTGCCCTGGCTCATAGTTCCCTGCAGCTACATCCCCCATCTCTGGTCCTGCTGCTCATGTGTCAGAGGCTGTCCCTGGCCTTCCCGAGGGCCTCTTGTTCCTGCATTTGGTCATCCTGTCTCAAAACAGGAAGTCTCTAGCATTTCTGCAGCACATATCCAGTTCCGCTTCTGAGTCTTGCAGGCAAGAGCATGCCCCAGATACCTGACCTGGTAGGCGTGTCTCTTCTTGCCTTCCCTTTTGCCTCTACATTTTCTTTACCTTCCGTCTATTTCTTTCTTTTTTTCCTTTCTTTATTTCCTCCTTCTTTCTTTTTTTTTTTCTTTCTCTCTTTCTTCCCTCTTTTGTTTTATTCATTATTGGGTCTGGACAGAGAGACATTGAGAGGAGAGGAAAATATAGAGCAGGAAAGAGACAGAGAGACACCTGCAGCCCTGCTTCCCCACTTGTTCAGCTTTCCCCCTGCAGGTGTGGACCAGGGTCTTTGCACACTGTAATGTGTGTACTTCGCCAGGTGAGCCACAGCCTGGCTCCCCTTTTCTTTCTAGTAGGGCTTCACTACAGCTACTGGCCTGTACAGTTCTGCCACTCCTAATGAGATGTCCATCTCTCTCTCTCTTTCTATCTTTCTCTCTTTATATTTTTTCCTAGAAAGAGACAGAGAATGAAATATACCTATCCCCATTCTTTCACTTTTGATTAGGCTTGCCTGGCCTATATTTTCTTACAAAAGAAATTATTTTGGATCAATTCTTCTAAATTTGGTTTTTTCCAACTAGTAATTTACCACACACTGTTCTTTACTTCTCCCCTTTGTTCTTTCCCTTCCTTCCTTTCTTCTTTCCTCTCTCTCTCTCTCTTTCTTGTTTGCATCTTTGTTGGACATGTGCTTTGGAAGGTGTATCCATAGCCTATTTCTATCTTTCCCTATAGGATAGGGGTCTGTGGATGTGAGGTATTGGTGAGGTTGTCCACCCAGGGAAGTCAGAATGATGTCATGATAGCATCTGCAAATTGGTGGCTGACAAACATAAAGCTATGAAGCAGGACAAATTATTTAATAAACAGGAACCCAAAGATAGGAACAGAGCAGATGAAACTAGCGGTCTCCATGTGGGAAGAAGCTATAAAGTCTATTTTAGTTATGTTCCAAGGGGTCCATGACTTTAGTAATTTTTACCTGAGCCCAGTAACTAGCATGCAGGTGGACTAAGAATATTGTCTAGGAAGGTGTTGTCAGAGTTGAGACTAGGACTCGAAGGCTGGATTATTAGCTCAGTGTTAACGCTATTAAATCTTATTTATTCATGAAGCTCTGGAGTCAAATACAGGATGAAGTCAGCCCTGTTCAGCTCTTCATATACACTCAAGGGCATTCATATCTGCAGAAGAGCCTACTGCTGGTGAGCAAAAAAAGGCCAATTGTACTGTGGCTGTCCTGTTAAGAAAAGCAGAGATATGGGAGTCAGACGGTAGCACAGCGAGTTAAGCGCACGTGACGCAAAGCACAAGGACCAGCAAGATCCCGGTTCAAGCCCAGGACTCGCCACCTGCAGGGATGTCCCTTCATAGGCAGTGAAACAGGTCTGCAGGTGTCTATCTTTCTCTTCCCGTCCCTGTCTTCCCCTCCTCTCTCCATTTCTCTCTGTCTTATCCAGCAATAATAACTACAACAATAAAACAACAATGTCAACAAAAGGGAATAAATAAATACATACATACATAAATACTAAATCAAGAAAGCAAAATGTGTTCACTTGTGAAGGACTGTCACGAGGAGCAGCTGAGATACTGGAATTGTTCAACCCAAAAGCACTGCCGTACGATGACTTCTCTGGCAAACAGTCCATGGATATCACCTTCAGGGGGAGGAAGCCTGTTGCCCAGACTGATGACTACAATTTTCTTTTAACCCATTTGCTTTTACAACTGAAGACCAAGTATAATTTTCTTCATAAATTACTTTGAAGTAATAGAAAATATATTTGTTCTTTCTCCTACATTTTTTTCCTTCTCTTTTTAAGAAAGAATCTTATTTCATCTAGAAAGATGTTCTAGCCAAAGGTTTTGAGTTCCGTAGCACACAATCAAAAGTCATTGGTGGGAAGTAGATGTATTTTCTTTTTATTGGGGGGATTAATGGTTTGCAGTAAATACAGGGGATGGTCCATGCATCACATTTCTCAGTTTTCTGTTCTCACACCCAGCCTAGGTTCTCCACCACCACCATGCATCCTGCAGGACCTGAAAGCACACTTCCCATTCTCCCAGAATTCTTTAATTTGGTAAAATACACCAGGCCCAGCCCTAGTTTTGTTGTGAGTTTCCTTTTCTGTTCTTATTTCTCAACTTCTGTCCTTGAGTGAGACCAACCCATATTCATCGTTTTCTTTATGTCTGCTAACACTGCACATGATTCTTTCAAGCCTTATTCTAGATGAAGTGAAGAAAGTGAATCCCTCATTTTTAACAGCTGAGTAGTATCCCATTGTGTATCTAAAATACACTTGCTGGGATAGCCTGAGGGTGCATCTTCCCAGGCATATGCTCTCTGGGTTGGAGAGAACTTGACTGGAGCCAACGTAGGCTGCTGCACAGGAAAGGGATCAGGAACTAGTGTCATGAGAGAGAGAGAATCTGGGACTTGCAGAGCGGGAACACACAATACCCTGCTGTGTTGATTGATCTGCCTTTAAATATCTTCTGAGACAGAAGTGGTAGGGTGGAAAAATGGAAGTGATTAGGAGAGGGGGAAGAGTGGAAAAAGAGCTCGAACCAGTGGGGATTAAACCAATGCCCTGCAGGCAGGGAGGGTCTCAGACAAAACCATGATTATGTAAATAGACCACAGTGTTAAGCAATGCAGGGGAACAGAATCAGAATTAGTCAAAGAAGAAATGATGACCAACATACACTGTTCTTAGCTAGTCACCTGTTGTTGGCCACCTGGGTCACTTCTTTTTGAATTACACTGACTATTGAAGAGTCGGTGTGCCACCTGAGGTACAGTAATCAGTTTCACCTGAGGATTTTGCTGGAACCAAGGAGAGGGGAATGATTGGTGAGTAACACATTCTCTGGATGCCTTGGTGGACAATTGCTCCATCCTGGAGAAAGTGAATTTAATAATAAAAACTTCATAAAGCAGAGAGAACAAATGTGATTTATCGACATAGTTGAGCTCTCCGATCATTCTATGCTTATTAATCAGGTTTTTCTCCTCCCCTTTTTTATTGTAGGAGTAAAAATGTGCACTGTTTATTTTTTAAATTTATTTATAAAATAATAATATCAACAAGACCATAGCATAAAATGGGTACAGTCCCACACAATCCCCACCACCAGAGTTTCATATACCATCCCTTCTCTTAAAAGCTTTCCTATTCTCTATCCCTCTGGAAATATGGACCCAGGATCATTATGGGGTGAAGAACCTTCCCAACAATAAAAGTCTAGGAGCAGATGACTTTACAAATGAATTGTTCCCTCCTTCTAACACTGAATTTTCAAATATTTTTTAATAAGAAGACTTGTTTTTTCTTCTAGGGTTATTACTGCCACTCGGTATCTGTACTATGAATCCACTACTCCTGGTGGCTATCTTTTTCCCTTTTTATTGGATAGGACAGAGATAAACTGAGAGAGGAGGAAGAGATAGAGATGGAGAGAGAAAGACACACACCTGCAGACCTGCTTGACTTCTTGTGAAGTTTCCCTGCTGTAGGTGTGGAGCCGGGGACTCAAACCACGATCCTTGTGCGGGTCCTTGTGCTTAGTACTATGTGCACTTAATCAGGTGTGCCACTACCCTGCCCCGGTATACTCTCAATAAGCTGATTTCCTCTGTGCCCTCTCCTTAGATTAATTAATTATTGGATAAAATACCAAATGAACCAAAAGTGATACATTACATAAATACTGAGTTAGGTAACTGCATTTCCCAAAATGCTGTGATTTATCCTTCCTCCAAAATTGATCCTGTGCCCCAGGTAATCAACTGCTATAATGATTATTGCTTTTTGAGGAATGAGAATTCTACATACCTCACAAACAATTTCTTTTTTTTAATTTTTACGTATAAAAAGGAAACACTGACAAAACCGTAGGATAAGAGGGGTACAACCTCACACAATTCCCACCACCAGAACTCCTTAACCAATCCCCTCCCCTGATAGCTTTCCTATTCTTTATCCTTCTGGGAGTATGGACCCAAGGTCATTGTGGGATGCAGAAGGTGGAAGGTCTGGCTTCTGTAATTGCTTCCCTGCTGAACATGGGCATTGACAGGTCGATCCTTATTCCCAGCCTGTCTCTCTCTTTCCCTAGTGGGGCAGGGCTCTGGGGAAGCGAAGCTCCAGGACACATTGGTGGGGTTGTCTGTCCAGGGATGTCTGGTTGGCGTCATGGTAGCATCTGGAGCCTGGTGGCTGAAAGAAGAGGAAAGTAAGGGTGTATTGTTGTTTTATGAAATGTGCCATTATCTGTCAGAGTAAGAACTGCTTAGCCATTGCTGAATCATCAATATGCCATATCTGATACTATTATTTTTCTCTCAATTGGTTCTGGAAGTTTAATTAACTACAATTAGTAAATCTTTATCATTCATTATCAGTTATCCCCAGGACTGATCTGAATGGATGCTTATTAGATATAAGATCTGCAATGCAGTTCTCATTTTTTCATGGATTGATGTGGAAATGGGAAAAGGCATTTTGTTTTCCATGATTTATAGATCTCTCATCACTAAACTGTCTACTTTATACCCATAACTCCCATATCAAGATAGCATTTCTTTAAAGATGATTAATTTGAGACCATTCTGGAATATGGCAAAACATACAGATAAAATAAAGGAAAGCTATTCAGAGAGGGGATAAGATACAGTGTTCTGGGGGTGGGAATTGTGAGGGATTGTACCCCTCTTCTTCTGTGGTCTTATCTTAATTTATAAATAAAAATTACACACACACACGTATAATATATATATATATATATATATATATATATATATATATGTAATGTTGAGTTAGAGAAAATTGAAATTCTAAAGCAAGAGAATAAAGTTTACTTAATAAAAAAATACAGATAATGACTAATTTACTCCTTAAGGACCAGGTTCTCACACAAAGTGACCTAGTCTCCAGGAATCTCTCTTTTTATTTATTTATTTATTTTATTATTTATTATTTATTTATTTATTTTTATTTAAGAAAGGATTAATTAACAAAACCATAGGGTAGGACGGGTACAATTCCACACAATTCCCACCACCCAATCTCCATATCCCACCCCCTCCCCTGATAGCTTTCCTATTCTCTATCCCTCTGGGAGCATGGACCCAGGGTCATTGTGGGTTGCAGAAGGTAGAAGGTCTGGCTTCTGTAATTGCTTCCCTGCTGAACATGGGTGTTGACTGGTCGGTCCATACTCCCAGTCTGCCTCTCTCTTTCCCTAGTAGGGTGGGTCTCTGGGGAAGCAGAGCTCCAGGACACATTGGTGGGGTCTTCAGTCTAGGGAAGCCTGGCCAGCATCCTGATGACATCTGGAACCTGGTGACTGAAAAGAGAGTTAACATACGAAGTCAAACAAATTGTTGAACAATCATGGACCCAAAGCTTGGAATAGTGGAGAGGAAGTGTTAGGGGGGTACTCACTGCAAACTCTAGTGTACTTCTGCTTTCAGGTATATATTTTGCAGTAGTTTACAGATACATATGAACATATGCTCTCTCTCACAGAAACTGGTGTATATCTAGGTTTGGGGACTTTGTTAGAAAGTGAACCACCTGAGATGGAATTAGAGTATACTATGAAAGGAAAGGTCTCACCCGAGTAATGAAGCTGATCGGTTGTCATTCCACACGTGAAGTCTCTGGACACAGTCTGAAGTGAAGCATGTTGAGGTGGCAATCGTTGTGTTGGTTAGGTTGTGATCGGCAGATGGAATATTATTTGATATGGATTGGGAGAGCATACGGGAAAGTGGGCCTTATCCAAGGGTTCCAGGACTGGGGGAAGTAGAGGCTCTATAGTGGAGATGTGAGGTTCCTGCTGTCTTAGGGTTCAAAAAGACAGTCGATAGTTAATGTTATCATCACATTATTTGGTAATTGGGTTAACTTTGAAAAGTCCTTTTATTAGGGTTTGCTGTACAGTACCCAGTATCTTATATATATTTTAATAGCATTAATAACAGCTTCTGAAGGTGCAATTACTACTATAAAACTGGAATCACTGGTTTACTGCAGTTACGTTTCTCCTTCAGTGTAAATTACAAAAATACCATGAACTAAATTCATAATGACTTTAGAATGTCAGATACTCTTAGAATTAGTGAATTTTTGTTAAATTGTGAGATATATACATATATATATATATATATATATATATATATATTCACCAGGAAAAGAAATATGCAACATTTCACTTTAAAAAACAGTGTCTTCTTTCTTACCCTTTCATTTGATTTTAGTGGAAGAATCATGTGCATGTTACATTTTATTTTAATTAGCATGTAATTATTCACAGAAAAAAAAAATCAATCTTTTTTTTTTTTTTTTTGTCTCCAGGGTTACTGCTGGGGCTCGATGCCTGCAGTATGAATCCACTGCACCTGGAGGCCGTTTTTTCCCATTTTTGTTGCCCTTGTTGTTGTTATTATTATGGTTGTCATTGCTATTTTTGTTGTTGGATAGGACAGAGAGAAATAGAAAGAGGAGAGGAAGACAGAGAGGAGGAGAGGAAGACAGACACCTGCAGACCTGCTTCACTGCTTGTGAAGTGACCCTTCCTGTAGGTGAGGATTCAGGGGATAGTTTGCACTTAACCTGCTGCGCTACCGCCCGACCCCCAGTAATTCAATCTTTTTTGAAGTTTCTGATGGGAACGTTGCAAGTAAGGTTATTTTTATTATAACAGAAATTTAATTAGCACGTGTGACAGAAACATCTTATTCTTTTAGTAGTTTCGCTTACTGACATCAGTCTTAATTGGCAAATACAATGGAATCAAATAATGTACTATCGGAAACTAACATTCCAACAACTTATTTTTTTAAGAGCTCATAAGATAGATAGATAGAACCAGATTTTTTTTTCAGATAGGACAAGACAGAGATGCTGGGGGAGAGGGAGAAAGATACCAGAGCACAGGAACTTCCTCCAGTGTTGTGAGGCTCAGACTTGAACCATTGCAACATACCATGTTTGTTGCACATGCAACAAAGTAGGAACCTTATGCTGGTGAGCTATCCTTTCTGTCCCTAATTAGAATTCAGTTTATATCCATGAATTTCATGTTGTATTGTACACAGTGATTTTTCAGTGACACACACCTCTAAATCCCAGATGTTACAAGTCAGTGCTACTACACATTTAAAAAATGAAAGGCTTACACACACACACACACACACACACACACACACACACACAGTTCACCTTCCTTCTAAATAACACGCACTAATGCTTCTAGAGCTATAGACAATGTCATGAAATTTCTAAATGCCAAACACTAGCTGTGTCAAGAATAATTATGTAAAAAAATTTTCAACTAATGGTCTAGTGGTGGCGCACCTGGTTGAGCCCCTATGTTACAATGCGCAAGGACCCAGGTTTGAGCCCCTGGCCCCCACCTACAGGGGGAAAGCTTTGCGAGTGGTGAAGCAGTGCTGCAGGTGTCTCTCTGTCTCTCATCTTCTGTATGTCTGACTGTGTCTATCCAATAAATAAGTTAAAATTAAAAACTTAAAGAATAATAATGTCCTTAAAAGAGCCTAATGTAAATATCATTTTGTGACATTATTATGAATAGCATGCATATTCATACGAACTATCATGAAATGCTTTATTAGGCAGAGAAAAAAGACAGTATTTGAGACTATGCTGTTTACAGTGAGACTAAAATAGCTGTAGGTTGAAATTTGGCTGGGGTGGCATGGTAGGGATGACAGTCTTTGCTACGCAAAATGACGACAGCTAAGTGTATGTCTTTCCATTGAAAGATCATCTCTGTAAAGATCAACAGGCACATTTCCAGGCACCGAAGTCAAGTTTGATGCATGATTCTGTCCCATAGTATGTCACAAAGGACTGTGATCTAGCTCATGTTCAACTTTAAGCTTTGCCTTATCTGGATTTAGGATGATTGAAGATGAGGATAAGGAGACCTCGGACCCATACTCCCAGAGGGTTAAAGTGTTGTAATTAAACTTACAAAAGGGGGGCCCGGTGGTGGCACACGTGGTTGAGTGCACATCTTACAGTGCACAAGGAGCCTGGTTCGAGCCCCTGGTCCCCACCTGCAGTGGGAAAGCTTCATAAGTGGTGAAGCAGGGCTGCAAGTGTCTCTCTGTCCCCTTCAATCTCTGTCTACCCTTCTTCTCAATTTCTGGCTGTCTCTATCCAATAAATAAAGATTTAAAAAATGTTTAAAAAAATAAATTAAATTAAATAAAACTTACAAAAGGGTTTTGTTTGGGGGCTGCTGCTTGTGTGAAAGGGTTCACAGTGGGGGCTGGGAACTAGTTTAAACAATACAAGGTTTATTAGGGTGAAACAGGTAAAAGGCAAAATAAGCACTTATCAACAAGGGTTAAGAGTATGCTAGGACTGGCGTAAGGATCCGGGTTCGAGCCTCAGGCTCCCCACGTACAGGGGCATCAATTTAAAGCAGTGAAGCAGATCTGCAGGTGTCTGTCTTTCTCTCCCCTGCTCTGTCTTCCCCTTCTCTCTCCATTTCTCTCTGTCCTATCTCACAACAATGACATCAATAACAACAACAATAATAACTACTACAACAATGAAAAACAACAAAGGCAACAAAAGGGTAAATAAATAAATATATAAGAAAATGTACGCTAGGTCCATAGAGTCTGAGTATAGTTATCAAAAGTTTAGTCCCATAAGATAAACAATTAGCAGCTCTACTAAAGGTTGCTCATGGCTGTAGAGGGGTCTAAAAGTTTACCAGCTAGCAGAGTCACATGTGTTCAGTTCCCAGGAGAAGTAGCCATGGCAAATACCTGACGCACCTGGCCAGGAGAAGCAGCAGCAGCCAAAGAGAGTGATTTCTGGCTGGCTGTACTGTTAAGTCTATTCAACCCACCCACAATGCTTTGCACATCAGCACAGACTGGATCTTCCCACAGTCCCCCATGCGCCTGCGCAGACCACTGCACACTCTGGCGCCAAGGCTGATGTCAGCACTGTGCCGGGACTTCCATCCATGGTTGCCAGTATATTGCGTCACCACAATAAAGAACAGGAAAGCTATCAGGTGAGGGGATGGGATACGGAGTTCTGGTGGTGGGAATTGTGTGGAGTTGTACATCTCTTATCCTATGGTTTAGTCAATGTTTCCTTTTTATAAATAAAAAAATAATCAACAAAAAGAAAACATACATTCACAGGGGGTAGGGATGGGTAAGGAACACTCTAGATCAATCAGTCAGCTATGTTGTAGCTGATGACAAAGGATTCACTTCAGGACAGATGTGCCTCTCACATATATTACTTTTGTTGTGGAAGAAAGATGTGCTGAGTTTCAGTACTTTAAGAAGTTGCTCATTAACTCAAAGGGGGGGACCCTCCCACACTGTGCAGCTATGTCAAAGCTTTGTGTGTACTTTGAATGCCTTTGGATTTTGTAATTATATCACCATAGGACTGATGCAAATTGAAAAGGAATTTTACATTTATAGATTACTGTATGGGGAACCAGCAGTCAATAAACAACAAGGTTTTCCTTTACTCTGTGAATTTTTTTTATCTCAAATTATTCTTTGATCTCAACTAAATGATCATTCAAAATATTATTTCTTTATTTTACTTGATAGAATGAGATAAATTAAATGGGAAGGGAAGATAGGAAGAGAGAAAGGGAGAAATTGGCAGCACTGCTTTACCAACCCTGAGGCTTCCTATTCTCAGGTGGGAGCCAGAGGCTTGAACCTGAGTCCTTGTTGATCATGACATGTGTGCTCTACTAGGTTTGCCATGTGCTGGCCCCATAAATAATCATTTCTAAAGAGGTATTTACTAGAGAGAGAGAGACAGAGACAGAGAGAGACCGACCACACCTGGTCATCTCTGGCATGTGGCAATGCCTAGAATTGAACCTGCAATCTCAAGGCCTTCAGATACCTAAGTCTGAAACACTTCTCATACATCTTTTAAGTCTTGACAAGTCCAGATAAGGCAAAGGACAACCATATTATAGTGAGCCAGATAGTGATATCTTACCACTGCTATTTCCTGACCCCTGTAAATATTTCATTTTAACATAGATTAACGTATAGACTTCTAAATTGGTATTAATATTAGAATGCATTTAGAATAGCCATATACAGGGACTCCACTCAAAATAAAAACACTCATCAACAACAACATACAGAGGGGAAATCAAGGCAAGACAGGCCCTGACCATGTCTATCACTGAAATATTCGCCTCCACTCAAGCCAAACGGGGAGGCAGATAGGACTCAGGAACCCTATGTCCATCTCCACTTCCCATGTAGCTATGGTCTAGCTCTTGGTTACCACAAAGGTTCTTCTAGACAGACCAGACCTCATGATGAGATGATGGGCTTAATCTCTAGGTGGCAGCTAATTAGCAGGTCTGGATGATCCTACCCAAGTGTCCTACCTATAGTCAGGATACCGGATGCCCAGGTAAATAGTTTATTTCTACCAGCACCATGACCGCAGAGGGATTCAGATTCTGCTGGAGATAACAAGCAAGAGTTAGCCAGGTAACATCACTCACGGAGAAGGTACTGATATTATTGATCGAATAATGATCCACAAGCCCGTAGGATAAGAGGGGTACAATTCCACACAGTTCCTACCACCTGAGTTCCATATCCCAGCCCCTTCCTTGAAAGCTTTCCTATTCTTTATCCCTCTGGGAGCATGGACCCAAGATTATTATGGGGAGCAGATGGTGGAAGGTCTGGCTTCTGTAATTGCTTCTCCACTGGACATGGGTGTTGGCAGGTGGATCCACACCCCAGCCAATTTCTGTCTTTCCCTAGTGGGGCAGGGCTCTGAGGAGGTGAGGTTCCAGGGCATATTGGTGAGGTCATCCATTCAGGGAAGTCAGGTTGTTGTCATAGTAGCATCTGCAACATGATGGCTGAAAAAGCATTAAGATATAAAGCAGAACAAATTGTTAAATAATTACAAACCTATAAGTAGGACTATAGCAGATGAGATTTTGGGTCTCCATTTTGGAAAAAGCTAGTAGGTCTACATTAAATATATTCCAAGGGGCTCATGACTTTACTAATTTTTTCCAGAGCCGGACAGCTAACATACAGGTGGGCTAAAGGTATTGTCTGGGAAGATGGTGTCAGAGTTGGAAATAGGACTAGAAAGCCAGATCAGGGAGCCGGGCGGTGGTGCAGCTGGTTAAGCACACTTGGCACAAAGCACAAGGACAAATGTAAGGATCCTGGTTTGAGCCCCTGGCTCCCCACCTGCAGGGGAGTCACTTCACAGGTGGTGAAGCAGGTCTGCAGGTGTCTATATTTCTCTCCCCCTCTCTGTCTTCCCCTCCTCTCTCCATTTCTCTCTGTCCTATCCAACAACGACAACATCAATAACAGTAACAATAAACAGCAAGCATAACAAAAGGGAAAAAATGGCCGCTAGGAGGAATGGATTCATAGTGCAGGTACTGAGCCCCAGTGATAACCCTAGAGGCAAAAAAAAAAAAAAAGAAAGAAAGAAAAGAAAAAGAAAGAAAAAAAGCCAGATCAGGGAAGAGAGTAGCTATCTCCCAATTATGGAAAAACTATAAAAATATTCGAGGTATTCAGTTCTTTGAAAGTAGAATTGTTAAAAGCAGTAAGCAGAAAAGAGACCCCCAGGCCTTGAACAGAGTCCCCTCTGTGGCTGAGAGTTTAGGACACAGAGTCCATGTGGTCCCAGGGTCAGACATCAGAGCTGACTCAGGTGTGGGAGGAGCTGAATGGAGGAGAACATTTTTCTTGAATGAACATCAGAATGGATCTGATAACTGTGTGCGCTTCCTGCCTCAAACCTAAGGAGGACCAGGTTCCTCTGAAAACTTCTGTAACTCAACCACCCACCACCTTGGCTCTTTTCACATTTGTCCTGAAAGCCTCCTCTCTCAAGAATGTCCTGCATGCTGGGCTTTGTCCTTGTGATGAGTTTCCTTGAGACTCAAGTCAGAGGGAAACTGAGCCCTCCCTGTCTATTGGGATTCTTTATGATCGCACACTTAAAAATGTGTGCACGTGCTGGCACTCCCATGGAGTGGATCCAGCCAGGGGTAAGCCACCGATCCTCCCTCACGGGCTCTCAGGGACCGCGTGATTCAGAAAGGAGGACTCGGGGACTATTCTGGTACAAACACTTATTTATTTGGAGATGGGTACATGTTTATATAGAGTTAAACCACGAAATTTTTCAAATATTTCAGAAATTACAGGTTTCTTAATGGTCAGCTTGCCCCTATGGTAGGGGGCTGGTATGACAAGAACTGATGCCAACACAATTAGTTTCCATGACGCAGGCATTTTAATTATCCAAAGGCATTTGAGAGAAGCATAGGGGTTAAACCAGTAAGGTGAGGTAGAGATGAAGGAAAACTAAACTTGATATAACTCATAGATAACAAAGGACACAAGGAAATAGGACTTGGAGCTTTTCACTGCCTGGTGTTAGGGTATATGATAGAGTGTGTTCTCCTTTATGATCAAAAGGTGAAGTGGATGTGTGAACTTTGAGTGAACCCTAAAGCAGGCAACCATTTGGCCTGTTAGCAGGGGGAACCTAAGTGTGAGAGGCTTGTAGGCTTTCTGTGAGCTTGAGAGACTATCAAGGAGAAACTGAGTCTGGGAGACTTTTCCCTCTTGGATCATCTCTATAAGGAGAGAGGCTAACAAGTGGGGTGTCTTTCCAGACCTCCATCCAAGGATGGGAGAGCTCCCCTAAGCTCTACCAAGCTTTCACATAGTCCCACATGCAGACCTTCCTAACCAAGAAGTGACTTAAGAAATTCAATATCAGATCTGTTCACTTTTAATTCCCTTCCCCACCCTGCCCCAAATGACTCAATTCCCAGCCCAGGTAATACACTTGATAGTAATCTGAATGGAGACCCAGGAGTTAGTTAGCACAATAGATAATGTGTTTGGACTTGTATGCATGATGTCTATCGTTCAGTTCCCAGCATCATTATACCAGAATGATTCCCTATCATCTATCATCACTCTCCCTTTCTCTCATTAGTGAATATATTAATTGATTTTAAAAAGAGACAACTGAGTGTATTTCACCAAAGTAAAGGAATAGGGGGTGTGGGGGAGGGTTCAGGTAGGTCTTGGAACATGACCTGGGTGGTGGGTTGCAGTGTTATGTGGCAAACTGACTAAGTTACACATGTACAATAACTGCATTTTATTGTTGACTATAAACCATTAATCTTCCCCCCAATAAAGGGGGAAAAAGTTGAGAATCATAAATTCCCTCTACCCCCAGATTATGGAATCTTTTAGAAGTGTCAATTGATGTTCCCATTTCTGGTCCAGATGCAAGACTTTATATCTGACATAATGAAATCAGGCTGGCTGGCTATATGAAAAATAAAACAAAACAAAACAGTTGAACGATGGTAGCACACCTGGTTAAGCACACATATGTAAGGACCTATCACATAACTAAATATAATATAGAAAATAAAATAACTAATTATATAAATATAGAAAATAAAATAGAAATTATAAAAGGACAGAAAGCAGTTGTGTCAGGAAATAAATGTGTAAGGGTTGAGTGAGTGAGTAAAGAATGAGTGGACAGATGAGTAAGTGAATGGAAAGGAGGAAGGGGTTGTTAACTCTAAGGTAGTCATATATTCACTTGGAAAGAAGGGATGAGAGAAAAAGAATAAGGAATAAGGCAGAGTATGCCTTCAGTAGTCTGAAATTTCGAGAGACAAGAAGAATCAGGATATGTGTCTGTGTTTTTTACAGCACCAGAGGTTAAGACTTTGAGAAAGCAAAGGAGAGTATTCAGGGAATCAAAGTTGGGCTCCAAAATCCAATACCAGAGTATTGGATTCCTTAAGAGCAACACCGAGAGAGAGGAAGTTCTGGGGAAGATAAAAAAGACATGACTCCAGTAGCAGACTCGTCACACTGAAGGAGGGGGCTTTGTACTGACAGATGAGGAGTGGAAGAAAGGGAAGAAGAAAAACACATGCTTCAAGTGGCCTCGGGTTAAAACAGTCTTATAGGCAATGTGGAGCCGAGAAAGCTGAGGTCTATATACCCAATGGAATACGACTCCGCTATGGGCAGGGGGTGAAGCCACCTCCTATACCTCATTCTGAAGGGAGTTTGAAGGAATCCTCTAAATCCTCTAATCTGAGATCAGCCAGAAAGAGAAGGATGAAGATGGGATGATCTCACTCATGGACAGAAGTGGAGACATAAGAACAGAAGGGGAAAAACACCAAGCAGAACTTGGTCCGGGTTTGGTGTCTTGCGCCAAAATAAAAGTCTCTTGGGCTGGGGGGTATGGAGGGGAGGCACTGGATTTCAGATCCTGGTGTCTGCTGGTACACAAGGATCTAGGCTAGGTGTGGGTGAGAGTGTTGTGCAGAAAACTGAAAAAGTGTACACATGTCCCAACAACTGTATTTACTATAAACTGTTAATCCCCCTCAATAAAAATAAAACAGTCCGCAGGTGGAAAGGGAATACACTAGTGGCAATAACACCTTGGTATTTCAGGGAGAATCAGAAGAACAATGATTTAGAAATGATTGTCAGTGTTCAGATGAAGCTATAAGAAAAGCATAGAGAAAATAAGAAATAACTCAAAAAAATCCCCTTCTCTTTTGTGTTTTTTTAAAAAATAGATTTTATTTATTTATTAATGAGAAACATAGGAAAAAGAACCGGACATCACTCTGGTAGATGTGCTGCCAGGGATCGAACTCAGGACCTCATGCTTGAGAGTCCGATGCTTTATCCACTGTGCCAACTCCTGGACCACATTTTTTGTGTGTTTAAAGTAACATTTATTTATTTACTTATTATTTTTTATTTTCTTTTTGTTGCTCTTGTTGCTTTATTGTTGTAGTTATATTGTTATTGTTATTGATGTAGTCCTTGTTGGATAGGACAGAGAGAAATGGAGATAGGAGGGGAAGAAAGAGAGGGGAAGAGAAAGATAGAAACCTGCAGACCTGCTTCACTGCTTCTAAAGTGACTCCCCTGCAGGTGGGGAGGCAGGGGCTCGAACCTGGATCCTTGTTCTGGTGGTTGCACTTTGTGGCACCTGTGCTTAAGCTGCTGCACTACCACCCGACTCCCTTATATAATTTTTATTTATAAAAAAAAAACAGTCAATGCCTATGTTCAGCGAGGAAGCAATTACAGAAGCCAGACCTTCTACCTTCTGTAACCCTCAATGACCCTGGGTCCATGCTCCCAGAGGGATAGAGAATGGGAAAGCTATCGGGGGTGGGGGTGGGATATGGAGATTGGGTGGTGGGAATTATGTGGAGTTGTACCCCTCCTACCCTATGGTTTTGTTAATTAATCCTTTCTTAAATTAAAAAAATTAAAAAAAAGAAACATTGACAAAAAACAGATAAGATAGGTACAACTCCACATAATTCCCACCAGAAGAACTCAATATCCCATCCCCTCCCCTGATAGCTTTCCCATTCTTTATCCCTCTGGGAGTATGGACCCAGGGTCATTGTGGGATGCAGAAGGTGGAAGGTCTGGCTTCTGCAATTGCTTCCCTGCTGAACATGGGCATTGGCAGGTGGATCCATTCTCCCAGCCTGCCTCTCTCTTTCCCTAGTGGGGAAGGGCTCTGGAGAAGCATGGTTCCAGGACATATTGGTGGGGTCGTCTGCCCAGGGAAGTCCAGTTGGCGTCATGGTAGCATCTGGAACCCGGTGGCTGAAAAAAGAGCTAATATATAGAGCCAAAAAATTATTGACTAATCATGAGCCTAAAGGCTGAAAAAGTTCATTTGAAGAGTTGGAGGGGTCTACATTTTGTAGATAGTAGTCCTATTTAGTTATATTCCAAAGAGCCCATGACTATATTAATTTTTGCTTTTGTTTTTGTTTTTGTTTTTTTACCCTGAGCCTGACATCTGATATGCAGGTGTATCTAAGTTACTATGTAGCAAGATGATGTCATGGCTAGAAAAGGACCAGAAAGCTGCATCAGGGAAGAGAGTAGCTTCCAAATATGGGAAAGGTGTATAAATAATTATTGACTGTAAATCCCATAGATTTCATCTGATCCAGGACCCATATTCAGCTTAGAAGCCTGTGTGATCTCTGTATCCCTGTAGATCTGAGCTCACATTCTGTGGTCATGAGTAGGAACATTCCAAGCTGCCCCAATTTCAGGACCCATCTTCCTCAGGTGGAACATAGAGTATGTTGTCCAGTCACCCTTTGGAGGATTGAACATTCTCTACTGTTGTTGGTCCATGTTGAGGGCAAGGTCCTTTGGGAGCCCACAAGAGGTCTTTTCTGTTGTTCCTGATAGAGGTGACCAGTAATAATGGAGAGAGGGATCTATTCAAGATCTAGGTCTGTCATGTCTTTTTGGGAATCTCAGGACTCCCCAACTAGGGCCCCAGCTGATGGGGTGGCCTGCTAATGACTAAAGAGTCATCATTAAAGTATGCCAGTCTCTTGCCCTTATTCAGCTTTTGTAGTCCTAACTTTGATAAGGTTAGCTTTGGAGTCACTGAGGGAGGTGTAATAGGAAGTAGGTGAGGAGGGCATCTAAGTCTAAGTAGACATTATTTCATACACAAGGGAATACTACACAGCTATTTGGAACAAATAACTCACCTTATCTGACCCATCTTGGACAGAGCTAGAAGGAATTATGTTAAGTGAGCTAAGTCAGAAATACAAAGATGAGTATAGGAGGATCCCACTCATAAACAGAAGTTGAGAAAGAAGAGCAGAAAAGGAAACTCAAAGCAGGATTTGACTGAGTTTGGAGTAGGGCACCAAAGTAAAAATCTCTAGGTTGCGGGTGAGGGTGGATATTAGGCTTCACAGGAGGGGAGGGCAGGATGGGATGGGACACAGTATTTTGGTGGTGGCAATGGTGCTTATGTACACTCCTATTAACTTGTAGTCATATAAAGCACTACTTAATTAACATTTATTTATTTGTTTAGTTTGTTAGTTTTGTTTTGTTTTGCCTCTGGGGTTATCTCTGAGGCTCAGTGTCTGCACTGTTCCTAGTGGCCTTTTTTCCATTTAATTGGATAGGACAGAGAGAAGTTTAAAGAGGCGGGGGAGGTAGAGAGGGAAAGAGAAAGAGTGACACCTGCAGAACTGCTTTGCTGCTTAGGAGGCTTCCTCCCTCTAAGTGGGGAGCTGGGGGCTTGAACTGGGATTCTTACATGGGTCCTTGCATTTAGTACTATGTGCACTTAACTGAATGTGCCACCTCCTTTCTGTTTTGTTAAGAAGCCAGAGCCTCAGACATGAGGGGATTTCTAGGCTTTCTGATCACTTTGTATTCAGGTAGAAAGAAGGGGGTGGGGAGTGACCCCCCCATACAACAGAGCTTCCCCAGGTACCAGGACACTCACCTGAGGTGCCAGGGCTCGTCCTGATCCATGTTAATGCACCAAGGAACACATCTTGCCAGGGGAGAGAGTCCTCAAGGGGAGGAGTCTATTTAATTTTTATATTGGGGCAGGATTTTCGTGTACCTGGCTGAGCACACATGTTACAATGAACAAGGACCTGGGTTCAAGCTTTCCATCCCCACCTGTGTGTGTGTGTGTGTGTGTGTGTGTGTGTGTGTGTGTGTGTGTGTGTGTGTGTATGTGTGTGTGTGGTGTACGGAGAGCTTCATGAATGGTGAAGATATTCTGCAAATGTTTCACTTTCTCCTTCTCTATCACTTCCTCACCTCTCAATTTCTCCTCTTCATCCTCCTCTTCCTCCTCCTTCTCCTCCTCCTCTTCCTCCTCTTTCTCCTCCTCCTACTTATTCTTCTCCTCCTCCTCTTCCTCCTCCTCCTCCTCTTCCTTCTCCTCCTTCTCTTCCTCCTCTTTCTCCTCCTCCTACTTATTCTTCTCCTCCTCCTCTTTCTCCTCCTTCTCCTCCTCCTCCTACTTATTCTCCTCCTCCTCCTATTCTTCCTCCTCCTCTTTCTCCTCCTCTTCTTCCTCTTCCTCCTCCTTCTTGTCCTCCTCCTTCTTCTCCTCCTCCTCCTCATTTTCCTCCTCCTCCTTCTCCTCCTGCTCCTTCTCCTCCTTCTTCTTCTTCTTCCTCTCTATCTCTATCCTCCTATGTCATGTGTGTATTATGGGCAGGAAGATGGCATAATTGTTAGGCAGGAAGACATTCATGTCTAAGGCTCCACAGTCCCAGATTTAATCCCTGCTACCACCATAAATCAGAGTTGAATGGTGCTCTGGTCAGTCTCTCCCTGTATTTATCTCATTAAATTAAATATTTTTGAAAAGCTAAAATAATAATAATAAGTAAATAAAAGCAATATATTGTTAAAACAACTTTTGGATGACAAAATTCAACACCCATTCATGCTCAAAACTCTACAAAAAATGGGAATAGATGGGAAATTCCTCAAGATAGTGGAGTCCATATATAGCAAACCTACAGCCAACATCATACTCAATGGACAGAAGCTGAAAGCATTCCCCCTCAGATCGGGGACTAGACAGGGCTGTCCACTGTCACCGTTACTCTTCAACATAGTATTGGAAGTTCTTGCCATAGCAATCAGGCAAGAGAAAGGAATCAAAGGAATACAGATTGGAAGGGAAGAAGTCAAGCTCTCACTATTTGCAGATGATATGATAGTATACATAGAAAAACCTAAAGAATCCAGCAGAAAATTACTGGAAGTTATTAGGCAATATAGCAAGGTATCAGGCTACAAAATCAATGTATAAAAATCAGTGGCATTTCTTTATGCAAACACTAAATCTGAAGAAGAAGACATCCAGAAACCACTCCCATTTACTGTTTCAGCAAAATCAATCAAATACCTAGGAATAAAGTTGACCAAAGAACTGAAAGACTTGTATACTGAAAACTATGAGTCGCTACTCAAGGAAATAGAAAATGATACCAAGAAATGGAAAGACATCCCATGCTCATGGATTGGAAGAATAAATATCATCAAAATTAATATTCTCCCCAGAGCCATATACAAATTTAATGCATTACCCATCAAAGTTCCACCAAGCTTCTTTGAGAGAATAGAACAAACACTGCAATCATTTATCTGGAATCTGAAAACACCTAGAATTTCCAAAACCATCTTGAGGAAAAGAAACAGAAATGGAGGAATCATACTCCCAGATCTTAAACTATATTATAAAGCTATCATCATCAAAACAGCATGGTACTGGAACAAAAATAGGCACACAGACCAGTGGAACAGAATTGAAAGCCTAGAAATAAACCCCCACACCTATGGACATATAATCTTTGATATGGGGGCCTAGAGTATTAAATGTAAAAAGGAGGCTCTCTTCAATAAATGGTGCTGGGAAAAATGGGTTGAAACATGCAGAAGAATGAAATTGAACTACTTTATCTCACTAGAAACAAAAATCAACTCCAAATGGATCAAAGACCTGGATGTCAGACCAGAAACAATCAAATACTTAGAGGAAAACATTGGTGGAACACTTTCCCACCTAAAACTCAAGGACATCTTTGATGAAATAAACCCAATTGCAAGGAAGACTAAAGCAGAAACAAACCAATGGGACTACATCAAACTGAAAAGCTTCTGCACATCCAAAGAAACTATTAAACAAACAAAGAGACCCCTCACAGAATGGGAGAAGATCTTCACATGCCAGACATCAGACAAGAAACTAATCACCAAAATATACAAAGAACTCAGCAAACTTAGCACCAAAAAAGCAAATGACCCCATCCAAAAATGGGTCGAGGCTATGAACAAAACATTCACCTCGGAGGAGATCCAAAAGGCTAACGAAATGAAAAACTGCTTCAGGTCACTGATTATCAGAGAAATGCATATTAAGACAACATTAAGATACCACCTCACTCCTGTAAGAATGGCATACATCAAAAAGGACAGCAGCAACAAATGCTGGAGAGGCTGTGGGGACAGAGGAACCCTTTAACATTGCTGGTGGGAATGTAAATTGGTCCAGCCTCTGTGGAAAGCAGTCTGGAGAACTCTCACAAGGCTAGACATGGACCTTCCATATGATCCAGTAATTCCTCTCATGGGCTTATACCCCAAGGACTCCATAACACCCAACCAAAAAGAGGTGTGTACTCCTATGTTCATAGCAGCACAATTCATAATAGCTAAAACCTGGAAGCAACCCAGGTGCCCAACAACAGATGAGTGGCTGAGAAAGCTGTGGTATATATACACAATGAAATACTATACAGCTATCAAGAACAATGAATCAACCTTCTCTGACCCATCTTGGACAGAGCTAGAAGGAATTATTTTAAGTGAGCTAAGTCAGAAAGATAAAGATGAGTATGGGATGATCCCACTCATCAACAGAAGTTGAAAAAGAAGATCTGAAAGGGAAACTAAAAGCAGGATCTGACTAAATTGAAAGTAGGGCACCAAAGTAAAAACCCTGTGGTGAGGGGTAGACATGCGGCTTCCTGGGCTGGTGGGGGATGGGGCTGGGTGAGTGGGATGGGACACAGTCTTTTGGTGGTGGGAATAGCGTTTATGTACACTCATAGTAAAGTGTAGCCATATAAATCACTAGTTAATTAATATGAGATGGGGGAAATTAATTGTATGTCTCAAAGTTTTTAAAACACAGACTGAGTCTTCTTAATATATAGGCTGTGTATTTGATATGTGGACTCAAAAGCCTAGACCAAGTAGATCGGAAGCAACCAATGGCACGGCTATATACAAGATACTGGGTACTGTACAGCAAACCCTAACAAAAGGACTTTTCAAAGTTAACCCAATTACCAAATAATGTGATGATAACATTAACTATCAATTGTCTTTTTGAACCCTAAGACAGCAGAAACCTCACATCTCCACTATAGAGCCTATATTTCCCCCAGTCCTGGAACCTTAGGATAGGGACCACTTTCCCGCATGCCTCTCCCAATCCATATCAAATAATATTGCATCTGCTGATCGCAGCCTAATCAATGCAACGATTGCCACCTCAACATGCTTCAGCTCAGACAACCCTTGGAATGACAACCCTTCAGCTTCATTACTCAGGTGAAACCTTTTCTTTCATAGTATTCTCTAATTCCATCCCAGGTGGATCACTTTCTAACAAAGTCCCAAAATCTAGCTATAGACTAGGTTCTGTGAGAGAGAGCATATGTTCACACGTATCCATAAACTAGTGAAAAATATGTACCTGAAAGCAGAAGCACACTAGAGTTTGCAGTGAGTACCCCCCCCCAACACTTCCTCTCCACTATTCCAACCTTTGGGCCCATGATTGCTCAACAATTTGTTTGGTTTTGTTTGCTAAGTCTCTTTTCAGCCACCAGG
>NC_080169.1:120355707-120418113 GCF_950295315.1 Erinaceus europaeus
AGCCAGAACTTCCACCTTCTGCTCCCCATAAGGACGTTTGGTCCATACTCCTAGATGGGTAAATGTTAGGATAAGATGGCCGGAAGGCTCTGAACACCAACTCCATCAGGACCCAGAGAAAGGAGATGAAAAAGGGAGGGACATTTGGATGTAGTAATGATTCCCTGTGCAACTTGGAAAGGAAGAGGAGATGGGGAAATAAAAGAAAATAAAAAGGAAAATGTATACAAATATAAACAGAAAATTGTGGAGATAATAGTTAACCTATATCTTTAACATTAAGAGAACTTCCAGTGAGAGGTACTTCCAAGAGACTTCCAGTAGCTTCCAGTGGAGGAATTGGGAATTCAGAACTCTGGTGGAGGGAATGGTGCGGAGTCGTACCCCTGTTATCTTGAATTTTATAAATCAGTATTAAATTGCTAATAACATTTAAGAAGGAAGTCATGGTGATAAGGTATTAATGATCTGTCTCACACATAAAGCTCATCTACTAGGGAGGTCAGAGTTCAAAGGGCGGTGTTGCTGTTTTTATTAGGTCATTGGTTGTTTTGTTGCAACTGGACATTCAGATATAATCCACATGAACACAGTCCTCATCAGACGTGCATTCCATAGTTGGATGTTATAAGAGGTACTTTTCAACTTCTTATATATTCATAGATTTTTTTTTTCCACATTGGGTTCTTGTGCATGCCTGACTTTCATGGCCGCAGTCAGCTTTTTCAAATAGCGAGAGAGAAACAAACACTAGGGCAGCAAAGACCCCACCTCAGCCCCCACCCCAAGACGTAGTTCTCCAATATGATGTGCTGGGGGCTTGAACACGTGATTGTCAAGGAAAATGTCCTACCAGGAGACCTATCAGCAGGAACTTCTCTGTATAAGTATTTTAGAGGGAATTTTAGCCTTTTTTTAAAAACAAAAATTCTATATTGGGGGAATTAATGGTTTATAGTTGACAGTAAAATACAATAGTTTGTACATGTGTAACATTTTTCAGTTTTCCTCTTTTCCATTCAAATCCCACTAGGTCCTCCTCTGCCATCATGTTCCAGGACCTGAACCTTCCCCCCAGTCCAGAGTCTTTTTTCTTTGGTGCAATACTCCAACTTTCAGTCCAAGTTCTGCTTTGTGTTTAAAAAAAAAAAAATGTTAAACATTTTTTATGTGTCTAAATTGTACTGCTTAGCTTTTCAATGTCAGCATATATCAGTGGTTCCTGTATATTGAATGTACTTCTATTTCTTTAAAATTCCACTAATTGTTTTCCATATAGAGATAGTGTTCTATCCATCATTTCCAGCTGGATAGCTCCAAGTCATTTAGTTGATGATGTCATTATTCAGTCCATCTTTCTCCCAGTGTGCAAACTTTTAATAGCTGGCCCTTCCTCAAGATGAGAGGAAGCACTTCAGTGAGCGACCTCATGGATAGAATCTACAAACTGTAGGATTATATTTTGAGATGACCTTACAGGAGTGACATATCTATGTCTCAGTATCTGCGTCACTGGATATCTTTAAAGTCAGTGGTAACAGTTTTATTGTTACCGATAGTATTTGAAACTACCACTGACCTTGAAATTTTAGAATCAAAAGTAATATAAAACTTCATGGTTAGGCTGACAGGGACCTAGTAGCCTGGGGCCCTTACCTGCATGTCCCTAGATAAGTGTGACTTATTCTCAGAACAAAACAAACGGTTCCCTTTCTCTTCTCTTCCTTCAGATATGAAGTAGAACAGCTACACAGTTCAGGCAAATTAGTCCAAGCCATCATATCCCATTCAGTTATCATTTGCTCCTCTCTCTCTTATTAGGGGAATTAATGGTTCACAGTAAATCCAGTTGTTGGTACATGTGTAAAATTGCTCAGTTTTCTGAAAAACACCCTCACCCACAGTCTAGGTCTTACCTCCACCATCAGGAACCAGGACCTGAAAGCCCCCAACTCCTGGAGTTCTTTGATTTGGTGCAATACACCAAACCCTGTTCTAGTTCTGCTCTGTGTTTCCCCTTCTGCTCTGATTTCTCATCTTCTGTCCATGAGTGAGACCATCCCATCTTCATCCTTCTCTTTCTGACTCATCACACTTCACATGATTCCTTCAAACTCCATCCAAGATGAGGTGAAGAAGGTGAACTTACCATTCTTAATAGCTGATGGTATTCCATTGTGCATAAAATCCATAACGTTCAGGCGGGGGGGGGGGTGGGTAGATAGCATAATTGTTATGCAAAGAGATTCTCATGCCTGAGGTTCCAATGTCCCACCATAAGCAGAGCTGCACAGTGCTCTGGTGTTTCTCTGATGTCTTTCTGCATCTCTCTCAAAAATTAAAAATGAAAATAAGTAAAAAATGAACAAATAAATAAAATACTTTAAGACTATTTAAAAAAATTAAAGGGGTGGGTGGTAGCGCAGTGGGTTAAGCACATGTGGCTGGTGTAAGGATGCCGGTTCCAGCCCCCAGCTCTCCACCTGCAGAGGTGAAGCAGGTCTGCAGGTTTCTCTCTTTCTCTCCCGTCTCTGTCTTCCCCTCCTCTCTCCATTCCTCTCTGTCTTATCCAACGACAATGACATGACATCAATAACAATGATAATAATAACCACAACAATGGTAAAACAACCAGGGTAACAAAAGGGAATAAATGGCCTCCAGGAGCAATGGATTTGTGGTGCAGGCACTGAGCCCCAGGGAGGCAAAAAAAAAAACCCTGGAGGCAAAAAAAAAAATCCATAACTTTCTCAGACACTCATCTGTTGTTTGAAACCTGGTTCTAGCTATTACAAATTGTGCAGCTGTGAATGTAGATATACTACACAGATCTTTTAGGATGGGTGTATTTGGTTCCTTAGGATATATATATATATATCCTAGAGAGTAATTACAGGGTCATAAGGTAGATTTATTTGTAACCTTCTGAGAGTTCTCCAGACTGATCTCCATAGGGCTTGGGCCAATTTGCTTTCCCATCACCTTTACACTCCCCCCAACCCCCAAAATCTCTCCAACATTTGCTGTTATTATCCTTTGTGATTATGACACTCTCACAGGAGTAAAGTGGCATCTCAAAGTTGTCTTACTTTGCATCTCTCTAACCATCAGTGATTGTCACCTTTCTGACATCTATGGTACCATATCCTCTTTCATGTCATTGTCCCTTATCTCTCATGTCAAGAAGACCCCCAGAAACCTAGCCATGCTGGGGGAGTCACTCCCCAGCCTCTGACCACCAACTGTCACTCTGGCCACAAAATAAAGGGGAATCCTTTATACACCAACTAAAACTTTCCTCCCTAGGTCACAGTTATGCTTTTAGGCCACTCTGCTCCTGTAGACTAGCTATTCCCCTAAAATTAGTGACCACATCCAGTCACCTTTGTCATTACGCCCAACCCTACCTCATTCTCAGCCTTTCTCATAAAGAAGTGTATTGTTCTTAGGATAAAGTCATATGGTTTTGTTGTTGTTGTTTTTTGTTTTAAGATTTATTTCATGAGCTCCATAGAGGAAGAGAGGGAATAAAAGGCAAAACAGATGTGGGACTTTCCAAATTTTGAGCTGTCAATAATGATCTATATAAGTTCCATATAGATCTATATACGTTTGATGCTATATAAATAAATGATAAACAATCAATAAATGTCTACCTTCAGACCACCTAGCCCACGACTTATCATGATGACCTGGGTAGACTAAAATAGAAATGTCCCCTAAAATCATCACATCTTATTTCTTGCTTGACAATCAACAGGAATCAAAGAACAGAAGTGACTTCCTAAAGTCCAGGTTATAACTCTGTGTTTGGTGCTCTCACTGCACTGACTCTGATGTCACCCCACACCATTTATTACCAGCTTAAGGTAGAGTTTCTTATTCTTTCTCATGGCCTTCCATCCTTCCAATGGTTGAAGCAGTTTTGCCATTGGAATTTAGTGGTGTGTATATCTCTATTCATAAACAATATATGCATGCATGGCTGCAGATTATAAATATCAACAACTATGTTGAACCTCATATAAATATGCACATATATTTTCCCTTTTTTAACTATTAAAAATTATTTATTGTATTCAGTAAGACAAAGAGACATTGAGGAAGGAGGGGAGGTAGAAAGACAAAGAGAAAGAGAGACATCTACCCTATTGTTTCATCACTTGTGAAGCTTCCTCCCTGTAGGTGGGGACCAGGGGCTTGAACCCAGATTTTGTGCACAGTGACCTGAACGCTCAACTGATACACCTTTGACTGTAAGTTTTTTTAGCTGTCTGATCTTACAAATTCTTATAATGTTATACACAAAGATTGCAGTGCCAATTGAAACATTTCTTTTAAAAGCTTTAAGGTTCTCAAACACTGAAAATAAAGTTAATGGTGATCATCTTAAGAGTGAACAAAAACTTCATTTAATGTTTCCCACAATTTCATGGCTTTTGCCAGTGAGAATTTCTGTCCCTCTAAAAAAAATGAGAAAGTAAGGGTGGGTGGTGGCACACCTGGTTGAAGCACATGTTACAATGTGTAAGAACCCAGGTTGGAGCCTCAGGTTCCCACCTGCAGGGGCAAAGCTTTGTGAGTTGTGAAGCAGGGCTGCAGGTGTCTCTCTGTCTCTCTCCCTCTCTACACCCCCCTTCCCTCTCAATTTATGACTTACTCTGTCCGATAAATAAATAAAAATACTTCTTTTAAAAATTAAAGAGGGAGTCGGGCGGTAGCGCAGCGTGTTAAGCGCAGGTGGCGCTAAGCACAAGGACCAGCGGAAGGATCCTGTGAGCCCCCGGCTCCCCACCTGCAGAGGAGTCGCTTCACAGGCGGTGAAGCAGGTCTGCAGGTGTCTGTCTTTCTCTCCCCCTCTCTGTCTTCCCCTCCTCTCTCCATTTCTCTCTGTCCTATCCAACAACAATGACATCAATAATAACTACAACAATAAAACAACAAGGGAAACAAAAGGAATAAATAAATAAATAAATAAAAATTTAAAAAAAATTAAAGAAAAATATGAGAAAGTGAGCGAGAGTGAGGAGGAGGCAAGACTACCAGTAAGAATCTACAAAATAACTCATTTGGTCAGTGCATTTTGTTTTGTTATGGGCATGACCCAGGTTCAAGTCCAGCTACACTATACTTAATGAAGCTTTGGTGTTATGATGTATTTATCTTTGTCCCTGTCTTTTATCTGGGGTAGAAAAAAAAAAAGGCAGCCTATAGTGGTTAACTCCAGTGATGAACCAAAGACCAAATAAAAGAAAGGAAAATATAAATACTGAAAAGTCTCTGAGCTCTACTGCTCTGAAGCTAAGACTGTTTTCTGCTTGGGGGAGATGTGAAAGACGAGCCACATCTAGTCTGAGAATTTTTTCTGTCTGCACAAGTGATCCTCCTTCAAAAGACAGAATGAGGCTACTTCAAATTTCACTGTATTAAAAAGAGAGAAGAAAGAAAGAAAGAAAGATCCCCATAATTACTCAGAGCCCTGTTTCCTGGACCTCTAGGAGAGGTCCTAACCATCAGCAAGCTCATCTCTTGGAAAGCTATTATAAAGCAAAGGTGGGTTGGGCGGTAGCACAGCAGGTCAAAAAAAAAAAAAAAAATTTGGCGCTTGACCTGCTGTGGTGGGGGCACTTTGCTGCCTCCTGCATTGTTTGGTTGGGATCCTGCTATTCGGACTTTTGGGGTTGATCCCCATTGATGGAGGCCAATTTTCTCTGGCAGATTTGTGTGGTTCACCTGCCCATGTTTGGTGAACAAGGGCATTTTTTTCTCAGTTGATACTTTTTCTAGATTTGTGTGGGCTACAGCTCAAACAAGAAAAAGCTCAAAAACCTTAGGAGTCATATGCTCTGTTTTGCTTCAATAGACATCCAATCCATGTATTTAAATAAAAAAAAAAGCAAAGGTGAATCAGGGGTGTCGGGCAGTGTCATACCTGGTTAAGTGCACATATCAGCATATGTAAGGACCGGGGTTCAAGCCCCCACTTCCCACCAGGAGGGGAAATGCTTCATGAGTGGTGAAGAGGGTCTGCAGGTGTCTACTCTCCCCTCTCAATTTCTCTCTGTCTTATTAAATAAAGATAAAAGGGAGAGAAAAAAAGTGCCAGGAGTCGTGGATTTGTAGTGCCTGCACTGAGCCCCAGCAATAACCCTGGAGGGAAAGAAAAAAAAAAAAAAAGAAAGAAAGTTGAATCAATAGAAGAGAAATATTTAGGTCAAAGGAATCATCATTCTCAGTTCTTCAGCACTCACAATAATAGAGTGTTGTCATATAGCTTGCCTATTCCTAGCTGTTATTGACACTCAGCCAGGGGTTATATTCAAATCACACAGTCTATCTTGGGACGTGAAGTTAAGGTACATGGAGAATTTTGAAAGGCTGAATAAAAAGATAAGGGAGTAGATTTATTTGTGGTGGTACAAAACCAAACTCTGCATGAACATTGATGAAAGTAAGGCTTTTTTGTTGTACTTTGTTTTGATTCTATTTTTATTATTTTATTTATTGTTGGATAGAGACAGAGAGAAAAAGAGTGGAGAGAGACAGAGAAACACTTGCAGTTCTACTTCACCACTCATGAAGCTTTCCCCAGCAGGTGGGGACCAGGGTCTTGAACCCAGATCCTTATGCACTGTAGTGTGCCTATGGCTAACCAGGTGTGCCACCGCCTGGCCCCTGATTGTTTCTTTTTTTTTTTTTGCCCTCCCCAATTTTGTTTCTTACTAGAGTCCTACTCAGTCGTTGCTTATGGTGGTGCTGGGGATTGAACCTAGGACTTCAGAGCCTCAAGTTTGAAAGGCATCTGCTTAACTATTATACTATCTCCCTAGCCTAGGAAATAGAGACATTTTTTTATGTAAAAACATATCATTGTAATATCTAGGAAATGGCTCCTAATAAAAGTTGTATAACTTATTGCAAAGTATTGGGAAGTTTCCAGACATTTCCTCCAAAAATTATGCAGGAAAAAAAAAAATCTTGTTTGGGAAGTGATGTATCACAGATGACCACCAAGGTTGTTCAGGTAGATTTCTGTTATTCTGGGAATATAAATTCAGTACTTCCTATAGATGATCACGAGTGTGTTTTGAATATGTGAAAAAATGACCTGCTCCTTCCTTTTCTACCAAAGGGGAAGGAAGGAGCCAATAGCAGAAAGAAAGGCCCTAGGGGACTGAAATGAATATAAAAAAATTAAAAGAAACTCCAAAAGCTTCACAGTTTGCTGAAGTCCCGGCCTGTGATTCGGTACGGAACTCGCATTGAGACAAATTATATTCTTGGTAGCTGTCTGTTCAAGCATGTGAACTAATGTCTTAACTCTCTGCAGAAGTCACTTACAGGCATTGTGCCCCTCAATTCTCACTTGACTGCTGAGATGTTCAAGAAAGCTGCGAAACGGCAAAGAAAACCACCAGTAGGCATACCTTCAAGGATGATATTTCAAATTACAGCTTTGTCAGAGTTATTGTTACCTTGCTTTTAAGAAATATTTTATTAGAAGTCTAAAAAGTCATTTGATTCCAACAGCAGGTAGAACATGCCTGCTCTTTAATTTCTGATTTTCCCTCTTGATGTTGTTTAAGAAATATTTTAAGGAGTCGGGTAGTAGTGCAGCAGGTTAAGTGCACATGGCATAAAGCACAAGGACCAGTTCGAGCCCCCAGCTCCCCACCTGCAGGGGAGTCACTTCACAGGCGGTGAAGCAGGTCTGCAGGTGTCTGTCTTTCCCCCTCTCTGTTTTCCCCTCCTCTCTGCATTTCTCTTTTTCCTATCCAACAATGATGACATCAATAATAACAACAACAATAACTACAATAATAAAACAACAAGGGCAACAAAAGGGAATAAATAAATAAATAAATATTTTTAAAGTTGCCTCTTAAGAAAGAAATGTTCTCTTGTTTTGTTTGACTTTTTCTTCATTTTCCCCCTTTGTTAATCAACTTCTCTCTTATTTCTTTTGTCACTTCTGTGGTATTTTATATCTAGCCTCACTGGTGAGAGTGCTCTTTTTATTGGTGCTCACATTATATATTTTTTCTTTTTATAAATCATTGTATAATTGCTTTCTCTTTGAGATATCCTTGAAAATGAGGAGGTATTATTGACAGTTTATATTTGATGTCCTGGGAGTCGGGCTGTAGCGCAGCGGGTTAAGCGCAGGTGGCGCAAAGCACAAGGACCGGCATAAGGATCCCGGTTCGAACCCCGGCTCCCCTCCTGCAGGGGAGTCGTTTCACAAGCGGTGAAGCAGGTCTGCAGGTGTCTATCTTTCTCTCCTCCTCTCTGTCCTCCCCTCCTCTCTCCATTTCTCTCTGTCCTATCCAACAACAACAACAGCAATAATAACTACAACAATAAAACAATAAGGGCAACAAAAGGGAATAAATTAAAAAATAAATAAAATAAAATAAAATAAATAAATAAAATAAAATATATTTGATGTCCTTATACTTTTAATTCTCAAGAGTCCTTCTGAACTATTCTTACACAGGAATTCACAACCACCATGCTGAAGTTACAAGCGCCCCCTTAGAATGTAGCGACAAACTTCAATACAAAATTGGGTTCTAAATTTTGGAAAATTGATAGAGCAAATTAAGAGAAAAATGTTGCCTGGTTTGCAAAGCAACTCACATGGATGGTATCTTAATGTGCCCTGTGTTTGATCCAGGTTCGAGCCTGGAAGGAATCTTTTGTACTGTAGTTTCTTCTTTTCCTTCCCCTTCCCCTTCTTCTCCCTCTTCTTCTTCTACTTCCTCCTCCTCCTCTTCTTCTTCTTCTCCTCCTCCTTCTCCTTCTTCTCCTTCTCTTCCTCCTCCTTCTCCTCCTCCTTCTTTTCCTTCTCCCTCTCCCTCCCCCTCCCCCTCCCCCGCCCCTCCCCCTCCTCCTCCCCTTCCCTCCTCTCCTCTCCTCTTCTCTTCTCTTCTCTTCTCTTCTCTTCTCTTCTCTTCTCTCTCTCTCTCTCTCTCTCTCTCTCTCAGAAAGTCAGAACAGACAGGTAAAACCTTAGATGTCACAAGAGGGAGAGTTCTCTATGTATCTAAAGACCATCATGTTTGGGAATATAAAACTACCATGTATTATCTTCAAGACAAAAATATTATTATTTAAAATATTTGTTTATTTTTCCCTTTCGTTGCCCTTGTTGTTTTATTGTTGTAGTTATTATTGTTGTTGTTATTGATGTCTTCAACAATGGATAGGACAGAGAGAAATGGAGATGGGGGGAAGACAGGGGGAGAGAAAGATAGACACCTGCAGACCTGCTTCACCGCCTATCAAGCGACTCCCCTGCAGGTGGGGAGCCAGGGGCTCGAACCGGGATCCTTATGTCAGCCCTTGCACTTTGCACCATGTGCGCTTAACCCGCTGCACTACCTGCCTACCCCCTGACTCCCAGCAAAATATTATTTATTAAGGCTTTTTAAAAATATTTATTTATTTTCTCCTTTTGTTGCCCTTTTTTAAAATTTCTTTATTGGGGAATTAATGTTTTACATTCAACAGTAAATACAATAGTTTGTACATGCATAACATTCTTCAGTTTCCCATATAACAATACAACCCCCACTAGGTCCTCTGTCATCCTTCATGGACCTGTATTCTCCCCACCCACCCAGCCCAGAGTCTTTTACTTTGGTGCAATACACCAATTCCAATTCAGGATCTACTTCTGTTTTCTTTTCTGATCTTGTTTTTCAACTTCTGCCTGAGAGTGAGATCATCCAATATTCATCCTTCTGTTTCTGACTTATTTCACTCAACATGATTTTTTTCAAGATCCATCCAAGATCGGCTGAAAACAGTGAAGTCACCATTTTTTACAGCTGAGTAGCATTCCATTGTGTATATATACCACAACTTGCTCAGCCACTCATCTGTTGTTGGACACCTGGGTTGCTTCCAGGCTTTGGCTATTACAAATTGTGCTGCCAAGAACATATATGTACACAGATCTTTTTTGGTGGATGTGTTGGGTTCCTTAGGATCTATCCCCAGGAGAGGAATTGTAGGATCATAGGGTAGGTCCATTTCTAGCCTTCTGAGAGTTCTCCAGACTGTTCTCCACAGAGGTTGGACCAATTTACATTCCCACCAGCAGTGCAGGAAGGTTCCTGCACAGGGGACAGTGGAACAGGGGACAGAGATACAGGGGACAGAGATACAGGGGACAGAGAGATGGGACAGAGAGACGGGGACAGAGAGACAGTGGACAGAGGGACAGAGGGACAGGGGACAGAGTGACGGGACAGAGGGACAGGGGACAGAGAGACAGGGGACAGAGGAACAGGGGACAGAGGGACAGGGGACAGAGAGATGGGGACAGAAAGACGGGATAGAGGGTCACCCCACACCCTCTCCAGCATTTGCTGCTGTTACCTTTTCTGATGTATGACATTCTCACAGGAGTGAAGTGATATCTCATTGTTGTCTTTATTTGCATTTCCCTGACAATCAGAGACTTGGAGCAATTTTTCCTGTGTTTTTCAGCCTTTTGGATCTCTTCTGTGGTGAATATTCTGGCCATGTCCTCCCCCCATTTTTGGATGGGGTTATTTGTTGTCTTGTTGAGCAAGCTCTTTATATATGTTGGTTATTAAACTCTTGTCTGACGTATGGTATGTAAAGATCTTCACCCATTCTGTGCAGGGTCTCTTGGTTTGGGTAGTGGTTTCTTTTGATGTGCAGAAGATTTTTAATTTAATGTAGTCCCATAGGTTTATACGTGCCTTGGTCTTCTTTGTAATTGGATTCGCTTCATTGAAGATGTCTTTAAAATTTATGCAGAAAAGAGTTCTGCGAATATTTTCCTCTAAGTATCTGACAGTCTCTGGTCTAACATCCAAGTCCTTGATCCACTTGGAACTAACTTTTGTATTTGGTAAAATACAGTGATTCAGTTTCATTCTTCTGCATGTTTCAACCCATTTTTTCCAACACCATTTGTTGAAGAGACTCTACTTTCCCCATTTAATAGTCTGGGCCCATTTGTCAAAGATTTGATGTCCATAGGTGTGGAGCTCACTTCTGGGCTCTCAATTCTATTCCACTGGTCAATGTGTCTATTCATGTTCCAGTACCAAGCAGTTTTGATGACAATGGCCCTATAGTACAGTTTGAAATCTGGAGGTGTGATGCCTCCAGTTCTGTTCTTTTTTCTCAGGATTGTTTTCACAATTCTAGGTCTTTTCTGGTTCCACATAAACATTTGTAGCATTTGTTCTATTCTCCTAAAAAATGTGCTTGGGATCTTGATGGGGATAGCATTAAATTTGTAGACGGCTCTGGGTAGTATATTCATTTTGATGATGTGAATTCTTCCAACCCATGAACATGGAATATCTTTCCACTTCATTGTGTCTTTTTCAATTTCCTTGAGTAGTGACTCATAATTTTCAGTATACAAGTCTTTCACTTCTTTGGTTAGGTTTACTCCTAGATATTTTATTGTTTTGTTGCTATAGTAAAAGGAATTGATTTCTGGATTTCAATTTCTTCTTAGTGTTTGCATAGAGGAATGCTACTGACTTTTGAATGTTAATTTTATAGCCTGACACCTTAATGTATTGCCTGATGATTTCCAAACGCTTCTTGCTGAATTCCTTAGGTTTTTCTGTGTATACTATCATGTCATCTGCACATAGGGAGAGTTTGACTTCTTCTCTTCCAATCTGTATGCCTTTAATTCCTTGCTCCTGCCTGATTGCTATGGCAAGAACTTCCAACACTATGTTGAATATTAATGATGATAATGGGCAGCCCTGTCTAGTACCTGAACTGAGTAGAAATGCTTCCAGTTTTTACCATTGAGTAAGATGTTGGCTGTAGGTTTGCTATATATACACTCCACTATCTTAAGGAATTTTCCATCTATTCCCATTTTTTGTAGTGTTTTGATCATAAAGGGATGTTGTATTTTGTCAAAGGCTTTCTCTGCATCTATTGATGTGACCATGTAGTTTTTGGTCTTGCTTTTGTTGATGTGGTGTATCACAATGATTGATTTACATATATTAAACCAACCTTACATGCCTGGGATAAAGCCCACTTGGTCATGATGAACAATCTTTTTAATATACTGCTATATCCAGTTGTCTAGAATTTTGTTCAATATTTTAGCATCTATGTTCATCAGAGATATTGGTCTATAGTTTTCTTTTTTGGTTGTTTCCCTGTCTGCTTTTGGTATCAGAGTGATGTTGGCTTCATAGAAGCTGGCAGGGAGTAGTCCAGTGTCTTCAGTCTTCTGGAAGACTTTTAAAAGTAGAGGTATTATTTCTTCTTTGACGGTTTTGTAGAATTCATTTGTAAAACCATCTGGTCCAGAACTTTTATTTTTGGGGAGATTTTTGATAACTGTTTCAATTTTATTAGCTGTGAAGGGCCTGTTCATGTTATCTACTTCCTCTTTACTTAGTTTTGGACATTGGTAGGTATCTAGGAAATTATCCATTTCCTCCAGGTTCTCTAGTTTGGTGGCATATAGTTGTTCATAGAAGCCTCGCATGATATGTTGAATTACTGCAGTGTCTGTTGTAATATCTCCTCTTTCATTTACTATCTGACTAATTTGGGTCTTATCCCTTTTTTGTTTTGTGGGTCTGGCTAAAAGTTTGTCGATTTTGTTCACTCTTTCGAAGAACCAACATTTACATTCGTTGATTTCTTATTCTCAATGTTATTTATTTCTGCCCTAACTTTAATGATTTCTGTCCTTCTGGTGGCTTTAGGGTTCCTTTGTTGTTTTTCTTCTAGGTCTTTATGATGTGCAATCAGGCTGTTTATTTGTGCCTTTTCTTGCTTCCTAATGTGTGCTTGTATAGCTATGAACTTTCCTCTTAGTACTGCCTTAGCTGTGTCCCAAATATTTTGATAGCTTGTGTCTTCATTTTCATTGAACTCTCGAGACATTTTGATTTCTTCCTTTATTTCCTCTTTGACCCAGAAGTTGTTAAGAAGTGTACTGTTGAGCTTCAACATTTTGGGACTGTTACTAATCTTTTGTTGATTCTTAAGTGTTAGTTTAATTCCATTGTGGTCTGAAAAGATGCTTGGGATGATTTCAATGCTCTTGAATTTGATGATGCTGTCTTTGTGGCCTAACATATGGTCAATCCTTGGGAATGACCCATGTGGATTTGAGTAAAATGTGTATTCCAGTTTCTTGGGATGAATAACTCTGAAAGTGTCCAATAGTTCTAGTTTATCTCTTCATTTAGCTCCCCTATGTCTTTATTGATTTTCTGCCTGGATGATCTGTCAAGTTGAGATAGTGGGGTGTTGAAGTCCCCTACTATGATTTTGTTGCTGTTAATATATTGCTGTAGCTCTTTCAGTAGAAGTTTGATGTATTTAGATGGCTTCTCATGGGGTGCATAGATGTTAATAATTGTTAAGTCTTCTTGATTGACTGATCCTCTGAGCATTAATTAGTGTCCATTCCTATCTTTTTTAATCGTATCTATTTTAAAGTCTATCGTGTCAGATATGAGAATAGCTTCCTGCCCTTTTTTTGTGGGCCATTGGCTTGTATGATAGTTTTCCATCCTTTCACTTTAAGTCTATGTTTGTCTTGTTGAGTTCGGTGAGTTTCCTGTAGACAGCATATTGTTGGGTTGTATTTTCTGATCCATCTTCCTACTCTGTGTCTTTTAATAGGTGAATTCAGGCCATTGACATTTATTGATATCAAAGATTGAATATATTTTAACGCCATTCTTATAGAGTTTTAGAGTGTTCTGATGTATGTACTATTTATGGTGGTCTGATTGTTTATAGGAGACCTTTCAGAACTTCTTTCAGGGCAGGCTTGGTGATAGTTGATTACTTCAGCTGTTGCTTGTCTGAGAAGGTTTTTCTGCCTCCATCTAGTCTGAATGACAGTCTAGCAGGATATAGTATTCTTGGTGGAAAGCCTTTCTCACTGAGCACACGATTGATATCTTGCCATTCTCTTCTGGCCTGTAGTGTTTGTATGGAGAAGTCTGCTGCTAATCTTATGGGTTTTCCTCTGTAGGTGACTCTTTGTTTTTCTCTTGCAGCCTTCAGGATCCTTTCTTTATCCTTATTCCTTTCCATTCTAAATATGATATGTCTCGGTGTCTTTATGTCTGGGTTAATTCTTTTTGGGACCCTCTGGGCTTCTTGAATCTTTATGTCTTTGATGTTGTCTAGACTAGAGAAGTTTTCAGCTATTATGGCCTGAAGAATGCTTTCTTCCCCTCCCTCTCTTTCTTCCTCTGGTAGGCCAATAATGTGTATATTGTTTCTTTTGAAGTCATCCCATAGGTCTCTGTTGTTGTTTTCAGCATCTCTTAGTGTCTTTTTGAGATCTCTTACTTCTTTTTTAGTTGTCTCTAATTCGTCCTCGATCTTGCTAATTCTGTCTTCAGCCTCATTGATTCTGTTCTCTCTGCCCTCTACTGTTTTCTGGATGTCATCTGTTTTGTTACCCTGTTCTGATACTGTTTTAACTTGTTCAGCTAGTTGTGTTCTTAGCTCAGCTATTTCAGCTTTCAGCTCTCTCATAACCTTGAGATAATTAGTGTTTTCTTCCATAGTCACATTTGTTGTTCCTGTATTTCTGATTACAATTCTTTCAAATTCTTTACTCACTCCTGTGATTATTTCCTTAGCTAGTTTTGGATATTGAACTCATTATTTTGTGCTTCATCCTTTGGGGGGCTTTTAGCTGAACTCTTGTCCTGGTTCATTTCTCCACTATTTCTTCTTGTTGTTTTAACCATTTTATATATTATGTTATGAGTTCCCTCTCTAGTTCTTTTCAAATTACTGATCACTATTGCCTGGATTGACATGTGTCTTAAGTAAGTTAATTAAAGGGTTCACAGTGGTGGAAGTTAACAGTTGTTTCAATAGTATTTTAATCCCTGAGTTGGAGATCAGTGGCTTAAAAGCCTCTTTTTTTTCTTCCCTGTAGGCTATGGGAGCCTGAGGGCTTTTAAACTATAAGTCGGCTTTTTAGCTTAATCACTGACTCCTGACCAAGAGATAAAGCAGGGTGGGACAGAGATAATCCAGTGGTTATGCAAAGAGACTTTCACAGCCCCACCACTATGCCACCGAGGTATAGGTCTTCTCCTGAGTTTCCTGGTTAGATCTCTGTCCCCTGGTGTCCTTCCCTGTCACTGCTCCAGATTCTGAGGGCAGTAGCAATGGAGATTCAGAGTTGCACTTGGTGAGTCTCTGGGGAGTCCTCTCCTCCCTTCAGCTATCCCCTTGTTGGTGGAACAGACTGGAGGTGTTGTCTCAACTGATAAACTGTGGGACTATTAGCAACCACTTAATCTCTCCCTAGGCTCCTCTCTGTCACCAGCCACATGTGTTTGTACTCACCTGTGATTTAGTGGGTTCCTATAGTCATTCTAGTCCTGTCTTGTTTCGGTCCCAGGTGGTCTCCTTTGGTATTCCTAGTTGATCTGGGAAAGGAGAGGAGAGAAAGAGATCTGCTGCTCGTAGCTCTGCCTCTCGAAGTCTAGCCCAAAATATTATTTTTAAAAATTGGAGCAGAACTGTCTAAGAAAAAGAGAGAAAATAGGGTCATCTTTCATGTATCTAAAAATGAAAAATGGGAGTTCCGATAATTTAGAATGGTAAATATTGGGAGGTCAGCCTTGTCCCTGCTGAGGTGGCATTCCTTAGACAGTCACAGGGAGGGCAGGGGACCTGTGTCTTGGCATCCTCTACTTCCAGGACCAACCTCAGGTCAACTCTCATTGTTGGCCCAACAAGATAGCAACTTATCCCCTAGACAGTTATTCCTCTCCAGTGTATTGCAGTCATTTATATGTGTGTTGTTGTTCTGAGGATCAAACCCAGTACTATACACATAGAAGCTACATCCCCAGTCCAATTTACATTTGTTTCCCTCAAGCTCTTTGGAAGTGATTGGAATAAAACTGATATTGAATCCATATGAAGCATTATTAATTAATAGGGATCTAATATGTTTTCTCTTAAAGTTACTATTTGCATTAACAAAGAAGTTTTATAACTTATCCTGAGTCATGAAGGCTTTCAGCCTATATGTTTTGAAGCCATGCACATAACTGATATCTTTCTCATACTAATCATGTAAACTGGCATTTTATTGACTGCCTCTAATACTCTGCAAGCGATTCACCTTATTTTGTAGTCAGCGCCTTAACTGATGCATTTCCAGCCTGATGTATCTTTCAGTATTTGTGGATCTCATCTCAACTCTATTACAGTGCTTATTTATCCATCCAAGCATGTTTAGATTTCTCTACCAACCTTAATCTCTTGGAGTCATTCTTTCTTTGTTCTAATTTACTTTCTTGGAGACCTTTTGCCATTAGGTGTGATTAGATGTGTTATAGAAATTGGAAGATGATAGGAACTTCAAACATGCTGTCACCTGAGCAATATGTCATTATGATGTCCCCATTCTATCCCAAAGCTCATATACATATATAGATTTCAGAATTATATTACCACCTTTTGATTACTGTGTCACTGAAAACCCATATTCATTCCCTCATCTGGTCATTTCTAAACAAAGACAAGTGACACTGTAATCTTTTTTTTCTGAGACAGTGGCTACCATTTAGAATAAAGAAAAGAGATTATTTTGTTGGGGAAATAACCATTGAAAGACAATTTACTTTATTATCCTAAAGCTATATTTGCCACATCTCTGAGACACTTGGAGAATGCTTTGGGCTAAATATAGTTATAACTAAGGAACAAATAAAATGGCTTCTCATGATTTATATTCTAAAGTAATCATTTACTATTAATGCCATGCTAGAGAAGTTGGAAATATTTTCCTAGGTAAGTAAAGCTTAAGGGTAAGAAGTAACTATCAGGTTGGGGACAGTGCCTTTAATTTCAGTGAGGTCAAGGTTACAAGGAGGAAATCAGAGCCTCTTTGGGCTCTTAGCAGGAGAATTCATCTTTGATTTGCAAATCGTTTCAAGAGAGATACTCATATGATCAAATGGAAGCAACTGTTAAGTTTGTTTGTTTGTTTTGCAACAGCTGCAGGAATTCCCTTACCCGGTTAACTCTTAAGAATATATACAAATGTAACAAAAATATCATCTGTAGAAAGTTGCAGTTAAAAACGGCTTCCTAGATCAGACAAGATCAGGCGTGTTCAGGGGCAATATTTCCATTTTACACATAAGAATTTAAATATATATACAAAAAAAGAAGGTTTAAGAAATAAAGAAACTTGTAATTAGGGGTTGGCCAGTGGCACACCTGGTAGAACTAACATGTTACCATGTGCAGGACCTGGGTTCAAGTCCCCTATTCCCACCTGGGGTGGATGGTGGGGTTGTGAGCAGCAAAGTAGGACCCCAGATGTCTCTCTGTTTCTATACTTCTTTATGTAGTCCTCCCCCACTCTATTCTTCTCTGTCCTATCAAATGAAAATGTTAGTGGGCTGGGGTGGGGTGCACCCACTTAAGTGCTAATAGTACTATGCACAAAGACCCACACAGGGATCTGGGTTCAAGTCCCTGATCCCCACCTGCAAAGGGAATTCTTCACAAGTGGTGAAGAAGGTCTGAAGGTGTCTGTCTTTCTCTATCCCTCCCCTCTCAGTTTCTCTTCGTCCTATCCAATAAAATGGAAAAAAAAATGGCCCACCAAGGAGCAGTGGATTACATATTGTCGTCTTCCAGCCCAAGCAATAACCCTAGAAACAGAAAAATGAATGAATTAATTAAAATTAAAAAATTAAAGTTCCAGTTAGACATGAGCAGACCCAGCAAGTTAATGATAAACCTCCCAAGAGTTCTTAGTTTCCCTTTATGAAACAGTCACTCAATGTGATCTCTTAAAATCTTGTGCATTAATGGATTGCTCTGCCCTTTATAATCAAAAGAGAAGTTAGTCCCCAAAGTAACTTTCAAAACACTAGAAGAATTACCCAAAATTCTTCTCTTCTCCTTATGAAAATGCTGTGCCATTATTTTTTTTTCCTTGTAAATAATGCAGCCATTCCAAAGACAATGTGCCCTCCAGATCGTAAGAAGTTCAGAACTCAGTGGAAGCACACTGACAGCCTCTATAATGTCCCCGACTCATGTGTCCTGCCTGCCTGCTCCCTCTGTGCTTGTTGGTGCTGCTAAGTGTATCTTCCTGGGTCTATTCTCTCTGGATTTAAGAGCATCCAGTAGGACTGAAGGCACATGCTAGAAAGTATGTGTCCATGAGCCAAAGTCTCCATGGCAGATATTCAGTGGCATGTGACTGACAGGTAGTCTAGACCAATAGTAAGTATTCTGTGATCTTGTATGTTAACAAGCTTGGATATGGACATGAAGGAGAACCCTAGGAGAAAGGCCTCGTCTCTGTGGAGTAAAGAGCTAAGGCAGATTCTAATCCATTACACTTCCTGGTTAGTGAACTAGTCTCTCTCTCCTCTCTCTCCTTCTCTCTCTCTCTCTCTCTCTCTCTCTCTCTCTCCTTCTCTCTCTCTCTCTATCTCTCTCTTACCTATCTATCTCTTTTCCCTCACACATCTCTCTCTTCTCCCCCTCATTATCTCTCTCCTCCCTCTCTCTTCTCCCTCTTACTCTCTCTCTCTCCCCTCTCCTCACTATCTCTTTCACCTCTCTCTTTTCTCTCTCACTATCTCTCTCTCCCCTCTCCTTGTTCTCTCTCCCCCACCCCCTCTCTCTCACCTGTCTCTCTTCTCCTTCTCACTATCTCTCTCCCCCCTCCTCCCTCTCTCTCTCCTCCCTCTCTCTCACCTCTCTTTCTCTTCTCCCTCTCACTATCTCTCTCTCCCCTCTCCTCATTCTCTCTCTCCTCCCTCTGTTACCTCTCTCTTTCTTTATTTCTTCTCTCTTTCTTTTCTCTCTCCCTCTCGCTCTCTCTTTCTCTCTTGGTTGGGGGTTTCATTATTGGAATGTCATTGCACTGGGCTCCATTTTCAGATACAAAGAGAGAAAAGAGGGAGAAAAGGAAATACACCATAGCACAGTGCTTACTCAAGTGTGCTGGCAAATGGACTCAAATCTGGGTCACACACCTGGCGATGCAAGAACCCCGGAACCCTGCAGGTGAGTTATCTTGCTGGGCTGAACACCACTGATTTTTGTTGTTGATTTTTTTGTTAGGGGGATTAATTGTTTGTAGTCAACAGTAAATACAGTTCCTTATACCTGTGTACAATTTCTCAATATTCTGCAAAACATTTCCACCCCCTACTTAGATCTTTCCCCATCATCAGCTTCACTGATGTTTTTTAAATGTGGAACCAAAGATGAAAAATATAATCTCATGCATGTACTTTGCCAACCAAGTTGCCTCCAAGTTGTGTTTTTGACATTTTTGATTATTTGTATTATTTATTTATTTAGGAGAGAAGCTGAAAGAGGAAGGGGAGGTCGAGAGGGAGAGAAAGAGAGAAAAAGAAAGGGGGGGGGGAGTTGGATGCAGCTCTGCCTCACCACTCATGAAGCTTGCCCCTTGCACCCTGCAGGTGGGAACCAGAAGCTTAAACCTGAGTTCCTGAGCACTGTAATATCTGCACTCAACCAAGTGCACCATCGCCTGCCCTCCCAATTCATTGGAGGGAAAATGTGAATAAAAAAAACAGGGAGAGACATAATAGCATACTCCACCACCCCTGGAGCTGCACTTATCTTTGTGCTGCATGGTCTACTGTGTTTCCTGGGATGGAACCCAGAGCTTCACACATCACAGAGAAAGCAGGAAGTAGCTCCGTTTTGACTCTGTGTCTTGAGCGAGATAGAGAGACAGCAAGGTATCTCTCGACCATCCATGGAGATCTCTTGGTGCCATCCATGATCCTCTCATGCCGTGCTGGTGGTCTACCCAGAACTTTGCACATGGTAAGGTGCATTCTCTGCATTCTGAGTTATCTCCTGTTCTCCTAGTGTTTGACTTTGTTTGTTTTTCCCAAGTCTTTGAAATAAATAATTAAATGTAGAAATGGCGGGGGTGGGGGGCCAGGTGGTAGCACAGCAGGTTAAGCACACGAGGCGTGAAGCACAAGGACCAGCGTAAGGATCCCGGTTCGAGCTCCCGGCTCCCCACCTGCAGGGGAGTCATTTCATAGGCGGTGAAGCAGGTCTGCAGGTGTCTGTCTTTCTGTCCCCCTCTCTCCATTTCTCTCTGTCCTATTCAACAACAACAATAACAGTAACAACAAGGACAACAAAAATGGGGAAAATGGCCTCCAGGAGTGGTGGATTTGTAGTGCAGGCACAGAGCCCCAGCAATAACTCTGGAGGTAAAAAAAAAAAAAAGAAAGAAAGAAAGGTATTCATCGATGACTGAAGAAGGGTACCTTTGAATGAAATTACTGAGCCAATGCAAACTAGAAAGATGAGTTTGTCTCCACTGGGACAAAGTGGAAGTAGAACTGGATGTGATTATGCTCAGAGGAATAAGTAAAGAGAAGAAAGACAACTCCTGGATAATTTCAATCCTATGTGGAATCCAGATGCATATGAACTTAAAAATATCAGAAGTCACCAGACTGTCTCTAAGACTTTGTGAGAATTATAGTGGTTATGGAAGGGTAGAGGTTAAAAATCTATGTGATTTGTACAGTGTAGAACTGTTCCTTATAATTCTACAATGGTATAAACCATTTCTAATCTCAGTTTTTTAAATGGCCTGATAATAAAAGCAAACAAAATGTTTTTACAAGAAAAAATATGAACTTTACTTAGTCATGGAGAATATTATCACATTGGTCCATTAATAGTTACAAATGTACATTACAGGGACCCAGTTGTGGAACACTTAATAGAGAGCACACATTAAGCTACACAAGGACCCAGGTCCAAGCCTCCAGTTCCCCCCTGAGAGGGAAAGCTTCATAAAAAAGTGAAATTGTGCTGTAGGTGTCTCTCTCCTTCTCTATCACCCCATCCCTCTCAACCTCTCTCTCTCTCTCTCTCAAAAATTAAAAAGAGTCTTTAAAAATGTGCATTGCATCATTTATGTTATATACTGGCTACAGCATATATGGGAACATGGGAACTCTGTATGATAGTTAACACAACTTTTCTATAAACCTGAAATTGTTCTAAGGTCTGAGGAAAAATGACTAGAGTGTTGTATCAAACTCTGTATTTCTGTAATTAAATTAATCTTAAATAAAACTTGATAGTGAAAAAAATTTACTTCATCAAGATCACTAGTCATGTTCTCCAATGTCAGGGTCTCTAAATTTTCTGTAGCTTTATTATTTTTTTATTATTTAGTTTTAATATAAGACTCTGGGAAGTTGAAGCACTAATTGGAAGTGAGTTAGAAGCATCTGACTAAATATGAAACGTTGTAATAGACTAATATATTTAAAAAAAACTATCAGGGCTGGATGGCGACACACCTGATTGAGTGCACATAGTATCACCCCCCAAAGACCTGGGTTCAAACCCCAGTCCCCACTTTCAGTGGAGGATGCTTCACAAGTGTTGAAGCAGTGCTGCAGGTGTCTCTCTTTCTCTCTCTGCTCTTTCCCTCTCAATTTATCTGCCTATATCCAAATAAATAATAAACAAATAAATAAAATGTTAAAATAAAAACCATCTGTGTGGCTGCCTCAAAACTTACTGCTGCGTCCTTGCATCTTGAACCAGAATTTCACCAAAAACAAACAAACAAAAAACTACCTTTTCTAACTGTTTTTCCTCTCAAGTGGATTTTAAAGCATCACACCTGGCTTTTAAGAAAGTTTAGAAGTTCTTGGTAGTAGCTCAGTTATTATAATAAAGTGTGAGGTGATCTTAATATAGTCCCTTCTGCCACCAAACCATTTTCCTAATGTTCCCAGTATAATTTCTACAAATGATTTCTCAAGGGGTCTTATGGTAAGCATAATTATTTAGCAACAGATATTTGTAAACAGAAGTGCTAGAAGACGGGGCAGAACAGAAACAGCTAATCTAAAGGCTTCTCTAGCTGACAGGCCAGGCACAGCCAGCACATTTGCAAAGGCACAAGCTGTCAGTCTGCAAAATTGCTTTCCAAACTCAATATTGGTCCTTACTGTTTAGAAAAGAAGATGGAAATCATGCATGAGGCAGCCTGCTAGAACCAGCAGCCATGGCTTCCCTGGAACAATTGCTTCATTAATCTATATGTGCCTACTTAATGCCCAAGCAATTATTTAAAATTGGGCAGGTCTAGGGAAAATAGTCTGTTTCAGGAGCATTTCTGATGTCAGTGTTTATCTGACACAAATCTATATAGCTCACTCCTGAAATTCCAAATGCAATTTACTTTGGAAATAAAGTTTCTTATCTGCTTGTCCTTAAGAGCAATTGCTGGTTTCCATTTGAATTACTATCCAGCCCCCGCCCCCAGAAACAAAAATAAGATGTATGAAAATATTTTGTCACTGTCAGCTAGTAAATGGCTTAGTCTGTGTTAACCCCCAGTTGTTTGAGAGAGTACCTGTCCAAGTTCATTTCAAATGTCCACTTGATGATTTATTCTGCTCCTTTACTAGAAAAACAAATAGGATTGCTAAGTCAAACTTCAGAAAAGGAAGGACAAGGAGTAAATTCTGTTCAAGAATAAGGCTTTGGGGGGTGGGCGCTAATTTTTGAGAATCTAAGACCAAAAGAGATTATGTTGTGTACTTATTTATTTATTTGTTTTTATTGCCACCGGGATTACCTCGGGAGTTTGGAGCCTACACAATAAATCCGCTACTCCTGGGAGCCTTTTTTTCCCGTTTTGTTTTGAGAGCACAGAAATTGAGAGGGGAGGGAGACATAGCCAGGGAGAGAGATAACTAGAAACACCTAAAGCACAGCTTCATCACTTTTAAAGCTTCTCCTCTGCAGATGGGGACTGAAGACTTGAACTCAGGTGCTTGCTAAGGTGTGCTCCTAGCTGGACATCCGGCTGCTATTATGAATCAAGTATTAGTAATTTTTCAGGCGCTGAGAAAAAAAAGGTTATTTCCTCTAGAGTGATGGGCAGAAACAGAGGCCCAGAGCAACAAATTGTGTTCACTCCCAATTACTTTCTTGGATGATTTCAGCTCCTCTCACTCTCCAAATGTTTTTAGAGGATTCAATGTACCAACAGCCCACAGCTTCAGTGACTGTGTCCTGAAGTATCTTCTCTCCCTAAGATATCCAAGTGAAAGTACTAAAGAAGATATATTTTTACATCTCCCTTTTTATTTTTTATTGTACTGGTGATTTAGTATTGATTTCAAAAATTACATGTCCACAGGGGTATAATTCCATCCCGTTCCCACCACCAGAGTTCTGAATCCCCAGTCTCTCCATTACAAGCCACAGCAGTTCTGCCAAGGTTGCAGATTCAGGTTCACTGTCATCTCTACAACCGTCTGTCTATATTTGTACGTAATTGCCCCCTTTGTCTTCCAGATGCACTTCTCTCTTCTCTCCAAGCCACACATGACCCTATTACTACATCCAAATGTCCCTCCCTTTTTCCTCCTCTCTCTGGGTCCTGTTAGAGCTGGAGTTTAGAGCCCTCTTTTCCTCTTCCTCCTATCACTTCTCCCCCACTGGGAGTTTGGATCAAAATTGGTTTTGGGGTGCAGAAGTTAGGAATTCTGGCTTGTCTAATTGCTTCTCTGCTGGACATGGATACTGCTAGGCGGGTCCATACCACCAGCCTGTTTCTAACTTTCCCTAGAGGGACCAGGGCTCTGGGGAGGTGGTGGGCCTAGGGCTCATTGATGGGGTCATATACCCAGAGAAGTCAGAATGGAATCATGATAGCTTCTTCAACTTGGTGTCTGGGAGGTGGCAAAATATAAAGTAAGACAAAATGATTAATGAACAGGAATGAAAAGTAAGAACAGAGCAGATGAGATTAGGGATTTTAGGGTGGAAGGAAGCTAAGAAGTCTATTTGAGGCAGTTTTAGGAGCCCATGATTTTGGTAGTTTTTTTCTTGAGTTTGACAGCTAACATGAAGTTGGATAAAACTATTATCTGAGAAAATAGTGTCAGAGTAGATAAAGGGGCTATTAAACTGGATTATCTTCCATTCTTGGAAAAAAAAAATCTATGAATAAAATTAACTATTTCCTCCAGCCACCTGACCCAGGGCCTAAATATAGCATCAGAGCCTCTGTCACGTCTGAGTCCCTATTGGTCTGACCTCGCAACTCAGGTCAGAGCTGGGAACATTCCAGGCTGCACTCATTTCAGGACCAGTCTTCCTTGGCAGGGCAGGATTTCCCCCAACCTCCCTTCAGAGACTGGGGCAGTCCCTACCATCACTGCTTTATGGTGAGGACAAGGTCCTGGGAAGGCCCACATAAGGGCTTATGATGATGTTTCTGATAGAAGTGACCAGAGGTGGTGGATAGAAAGATCTGTTAGAGGTCTAGGCCCATCAGGTGTGTGTGAGAATGCAAGGATTCCCTGACTAGCACCCAAGATGATGAGAGAGTATGATACTGACTAAGAAGGCCATTACTGAGTGAGCCAGTCTCTTGCCATTATCCAACTTTTATAGTTCTCTCTTTATCTAAGGGTCTTCAACTTTCTTCCAGCTAGTTGTGAGTCTGGCCTCAGCCATATTGGCGGAATCTTTAGGTGGGTACTGTTCTTCCATTTCTCCTTTTGTCTTTCTGTCTCTTTTCTCTCTTGGGGGGGGGCAGGGCTTGCTGTTGATGTGAAACCCAAGTCAAGATAGAAATAAAGTCTTCTTAAAACAATCACACAGGGGTGGTCTGGGAAGTGGTACAGTGGATAAAGCACTGGACTCTCAAGCAAAGTTCAAAATCCCAGAGAACATGTACCACCTCTCCCTCTCTCTCTCTCTCTCTCTCTCTCTCTGTCTCTTTCTCTCTCTCCTCTCTTTCTATCTTTCTCATTAATAAATAAATAAAATCTTTTAAAAAAAAAAAAAAAGCACACGGGGATATAGAACTCTAGTGGTGGGAATTGAATTGTATGGAATTGTACTCCTCTCACTCCACAATTTTGTCAGTCATTATTAAATTACTAAAAACAAAAAAACCACAACCAGCTTTGCTCAGTAATTTCCAGTCAGTGGGGCTCACTTTGAGGAGGTGGTGACTGAGTTTGCTCTGAAGGCTACATAGACAATGATTTGGTGAAGAAGGGAGGGAATGTTTGGGACAGGATAAACAGCATGTCCTGAGACCCAGAGGCATAACACAATGCACATGTTTACTAAATTAAAACAAAGATCATCATCCACAAAGAGCTCAAATAACAAAGCGCTGTGAAATGGGAAGAAAGAGGTAAAAGTTTCTTGAAGTCGATGGGAAATCAGGGAAGTGTTTCTGTGAGACAGGTGGCCCGATCAGATTTGTACGTAAAGGGATTATTTCATATCCAATGTTGAGAACCAATTAAAGTGAAAGTTGAGGGATTAGTTGGCCGTTGATGGAAATTGTCAGCAGGTATTCAGTAAGTGTTATGGACACATTATTGCAAAGGGGTAGACGTAAGGGGTAAGAATTGGGGGATCTGTCAATGCCCATGTTCAGTGGGGAAGCAATGACAGAAACCAGACCTTCCACGTTCTGCATCTCACAATGACCCTGGGTCCATACTCCCAGACGGATAAAGAATAGGAAAGCTATCAGGGGAGGTGATGGGATATGGAGTTCCAGTGGTGGGAATTGTGTGGAATTGTACCCCTCTTATCCTATGGTTTTGTCAGTGTTTCCTTTTTATAAATAAAATTTAAAAGAAGTGATTTCTTATGAGGCTGGGGGTAGATAGCAAAATGGTTCTGCAAAGAGACTCCCATGCCTGAGGTTCCAAAGTCCCAGGTTTAATCCCTCCCACCACCATACATCAGAGCTGAACAGGGCTCTGGGGAAACGGGGCTCTAAGGCACATTGGTGGGGTCCTCTGCCCAGGGAATTCAGGTTGGCATCATGGTAGCATCTGGAACCTGGTGACTGCAAAAAGAGTTAAGATATAAAGCAGAACAAATTGTTGATTAATCATGAATCTAAAGGCAAGAACTTTGCAGATGGAGATTTGGGGGTATGTGATTTAATAATGATTGACTAAATTGTGGGATAAGAAGGGTACAATTCCATACAGTTCCTACCACCAGAGTGCCATACCCCAGCCCCTTCCTTCCCTTGGAATATGAGAGAAGCAACTAACTTTTGAGACACCTTTTCTCATGTGATCATGGATATAGAGCATTTTTTGGTACAGTAAGGAGTAGCAGTGTAAGAAAGGACATGGGGTCATACCAAGACACAAATTCCATGCCAAAAAAAAAAAAAAAAATTCCAAACTAGCAATTCTACCCCAATGTTAAATAATGAACGAGCAGCTTAAAACATTCATTATTATTTTGGTATTTTTGCCTTGAGCTAGACTTAGAAAAAAAAAAAGGCCACTGATAACATTTGCCTACTTGAAGTCCATTTTAGAGGTAGTGGTATGTTATGGTCAAATTGGAAAGTGCTTAGAAACTAGCCAATTTTTCACATACATACATACACCCACAACACTTCTGAGAATCCGAGTTATTACCATTCCATTAATAAGACTTCCTTCTGAATAAGACTTTTTTAATAATAAGTAATTATTCAAACATATTAGGCAATAATGAGAGCCACTGATCACTATGTTTTAAATGGATAAATTAGGCTGGACTAATTTTTGAAACAACATTCCGTGCATACCTCCTCATGAATATGCAAAAGATGAGAGGTGCTAAGCTGAAGTCTTTTTACAAAATACATAGGATCAGAGGGGTACAACTCCACACAGTTCCCACCACCAGAACTCCTTAACCAATCCCCTCTTATGATAGCTTCCCTATTCTTTATCCCTCTGGGAGTATGGACCCAGGGTCATTGTGGGATGCAGAAGGTGGAAGGTCTGGCTTCAGTAATTGCTTCCCGGATGAAAATGGGTGTTGGCAGGTTGATCCATACTCCCAGCTTGTCTCTCTCTTTCCCTAGTGGGACAGAGCTCTCCAGAGGTGGGGCTCCAGGACACATTGGTGGTGTCATCTGCCCAGGGAATTCAGGTTGGCATCATAGTAGCATCTGGAATCTGGTGACTGAAAAAGTGTTATGATATAAAGCAGAACCAATTGTTGACTAATCATAAACATAAAGGCTGGAATAGTTCATATGAAGAGTTTGGGAGGGTCTCTGTTTTGTAGATAGTTTGTAGTCCTATTTTAGTTATATTCCAAAGAGCCCATGACTATCCTAGTTTTTTTTTTTTTTTTTTCTGAGCCTGACATAGGATATGCAGATGAGTTATTGTCTCTGGAGATGATGTTATGGCTGGAAAAAAGGACCAGAAAGCTGGATCAAGGAAGAGAGTAGCTCCCAAATATGGGAAAGGTGTATAAATATTGTTGACTGTAAACCCCATTGATTTTTATCTGATCTGAGGACCATATTCAGCTAAGCTGAAATCTTAAGTTGCAGAGCTTCTCCAATCACAAATCAGGGTGCAAGATGAGATGCAGAGCAGCTCCTTTGGTGCGGGAGAGCATTCTGTGTGTTTACCTTGTTGCCAGGCCTCTGCACTGCATGTGCTTTGAGGTGGAGGTCCTGTTATTCTGAGTAGAATATGTATTCTTGCAAATTATTCTCTTTCTCATTGTGAGTAGTATCTTTGGTCACTTCTACTATGTAATGCGTATTTAAGAAACTCACAACCCAATAAATGCTGGAGAGGTTGTGGGGACAGAGGAACCCTCCCGCACTTGTATTGGGAGTGTCAGTGGGTCCAACCCCTGTGGAGAATAGTCTGGATAACTCCCAGAAGGCTAGAAATGGACCTACCCTGTGACTCTACAATTGCTCTCCTGGGGATGGATCCTAAGGAACCCAACACACCCATTGAAAATGATCTGTGTACAGCTATGTTCATAGCAGCACAATTTGTAATAGTCCAAACCTGGGTGCAACCCAGGTGTCCAACAACAGATGAGTGGCTGGGAAAGTGGCGGTCTGTATATACCATGAAATACTACTCAGCTATTAAGAGTGATAAAATTACCTTCACTCCCTTTTGGATGATGCCTGAAGAAATCATATGAAGTGAGAGAAGCCAGAAAGAGAAGGATGAAGATGGGATAATCTCACTCATAGACAGAAGTTGAGAAATAAGAACAGAAAAGGGAAACATAAAACAGGGCTTGGATTGGGTTTGATGTATTGCATCAAAGTCAAGGTCTCTTGGGGCAGGGAGGCTTTCAGGTCCTGGTGTCTGATGGTGGAGGAAGACCTATGCTGGGGTGCGAGTATTTTGCAGAAAACCAAGAATTTCACACATGTACCAACAACTGCATTTACTGTTGACTATAAACCATTAATCCCTCCAATATATATTTTTAAAGAAACCCACAACCCAATGCAGAGTTTCAAAACTATGCTTGGGTGTAAATTGCTGTCAATTGTGTAATGCAGTTAATTTGGGGGAGTGTGTGTCTCATTCTCCTTGATGTCTTCAAGAAGCAAACTCTTACAAGAAATACAATGGCTGACTTCCCCATTTATGAAGTCATATAAAGATGATACTTTCAGGCTGTGGGAGATTAGATAGCTGATTTTTACCTCCTTGGTTTCCAGATATGGTGGGCAACTGGCTAAGAGACTCAGTCCTCACTCCCAGACCATGGGACTCTGGTGTTGATAACTCTTTGCTCTTAAAGAATCTTCATTATGAATTTCTCTTTGGCTGTTCTATTCATTCCCAGAGCTTTAAATACCATCTATATGCTAATGCCTTCCTGAATTATCTCTCACCACTCTCATCCTGAAGAGGAGACTTAAAGATCCGACTGACTATTCATACTGTCCTTCGAGATGTCTTGTTGTTAAAATTCCTTGGCTCTTGCCGGGCGGGCTAGCTAGCTTCACGGGCGGGTAACAGAGACGCGGAGACAACGACTGGGCAGGGAAGCTGTATTTCTTTATTCAGGAACAACGATTCATAAACTAAGACAAACTAATTACCAAACAGAACTCTGCTGTCTCTTTGCGGCAGCACAAGCACTCCCTCTTACTCTCGAACTCAGGAACTCTCCAACTCTGGAACTCTGGAACTCTCTTACTGGGGAACCCTCTGAAACTCTGGCACTCTCGAACTCTGGCGGGGTCCCTAGGGGCGGGGCCAAGCGGGCCCGCGAAATTAACTGGACTGATCTAATTCTCTTGGCGGGGGAGGGCTAGAATAAACCAATGTAAAGCATACAACAATGTCTATTTTGCATCTCAGTATTGCCCTGCCCTGTCTGTCCTTCTCTAAATCTTGGCCATTTTGCCATCAGGCATCCAGATACCTTGTAAATCTGTCTTAATCCTGATGTGTGATCTTTATATCTACTCCCAGATTTGGTGTGTTGTCATTTCATTGAAGCTTTGTACATCTCACTCATGAGAGATATAGATCTGTGATCATGTTTTCTTATTATTATCTCTCCCTGAATTTGATGTGAAGTTAGTACGTGTCTACTAGGTTTCTTCGTTAGAAACTTTCTTACTCATGGGAGCCGGGCTGTAGCACAGCGGGTTAAGTGCAGGTGGCGCTAAGCGCAAGGACCGGCATGAGGATCCCGGTTCAAGCCCCCGGCTCCCCTCCTGCAGGGGAGTTGCTTCACAGGCGGTGAAGCAGATCTGCAGGTGTCTGTCTTTCCTCCTCTCTGTCTTCCCCTCCTCTCTCCATTTCTTTCTCTCCTATCCAATAACGATGACATCAACTACAACAACAATAACTACAACAACAATAAAAAGACAACAAGGGCAACAAAAAGGGAAGATAAATAAATAAAAATTACAAAATAATATATTAAAAAAAAGAAACTTTCTTACTCATATAATTCATGGGTGATTTTATGAAGAATTTTTTTTCTTTATTGGAGGGATTAATTATTTATAGTCAACAGTAAAATACAGTAGTTTGTACATGTGTAACATCTCTCAGTTTTCTGCATAACAGTTTAACTCCCTCTTGGTCCTCCTCTGTCATCATGATGTTCCAGGACCTGAACCCTATCCCAACCCCAGAGTCTTTTAGTTTGGTGCAATACACCAACTCCAGTCCAAGTTCTGCTTGCTTCATGTTTTCCCTTCTGTTCTTAGTTTACTTATATGAAGAATTGTTATCAATTTTTATCCTTAAAGTTTTGTGTAAAAATCACCAGCGAACTCATCTGGGCTTGAGCTTTTCTTTGTGCTTAGCTTAATATTAGCCCTTATTTGTTATAATCTATTAAGATATGCAATTTCTTTTCATTTTTTGATAGCTTTTTAGAAGAATATATTACATCTTGATTATTTAATTTGTTGAAGTGTTCAGGGGCACATAATTTTTCATAATATTCCTTTGTAGTACTTCCTAGCTTATAGAACCTGTAATAGCACTGTTATTTCCTTCCTGAGTTTCAGTAATTTCATTATATTCCATTGACCTCTTTTGGGGTCAGTGTAATTCAGGATTTTTCTCTTTTATTTTTTTTCAAAGAATCAACTTAATTGATTGACTTATTTTTTTTTCCAGTTATCTCTTTTCCCTGTCCATTCTGATCTTTATTATTATCATCTTTCTTTTTGCTTTGACCTTAGTGCACTCTTCTTTTCCTGTGTCTTAAGGTGCATTGGTATAGTTTATTTTTTCCAGACTGTGACTTTCACTCTATTACTATGATTTGATCTATTGTGTGTCTCTTATTGGTAGCAGGTCTTGTTATGTTTCTGTCTGACAGTCCTTATCCTTTGGGTTGTTTGATTTACTCACATTTACTCATAGGATTTCTTTGTCTCCTTGGGATCACTGGTGCTTTACCACTCTAGGATGACTTTTTCAGTTGGGAAGAAAAGAGAGAGAGAGAGAGCGAGAGAGAGAGAGAGAGAGAGTCACAGAAGAAAACTAAAGCACTAAAACTTCCCCCAGTCAGTGGGGACAAGGCTTGAACCAATGGAGCCCACATGGCATAGCAGATGTTTTATCCATATGAGCTATTTTGCAAGCCAAGTATGTCTTTTATAGATAGATGTATTTATCTGTCATTTAACTCTTCATTTTTCTGTATGTCTTGTCTTTTCCATTTTCTCTTTTTCCATATTCATGCAATGGTTTCACTGCATGAATCAAATCTTTCCAAGATACCTTTTTAATGTCGAGTTGTGTTTCCTTTCTAAGACTCCAAGTGGCAAGAGGAAGCATTGGATTTTCCTCTGTAAATCTAAACAAAATCTTCATGCTGTTAGTACTTCCTGTTCCAGATATGCCATACTACTTTGCCATGTCCAGGGTGGGTGGGTGTGGTTTTCTCACAATCATTCTTTCCTAGAAATCTTTTCAAACTGGTTGAATGACTGAGTTCTTCAGTGAAGAACTAGTAAGAAAGTGTGAGAACTGAGATGCTAGCACAGGGGTAATACATGGAACTTTCATACAAGAGGCCCTGCACTCAAGCTGCAGTATCACCAGCAACCGCAGTTGAGCAATGCTTTAATCAAAAGAGAAGAAAACAGAGGAGAGAGAGATGAGGAGAGAGAGACAGAAAGACGATAGATGATAAACAGATGATATGTGATAGATAAGGAGGAAGGGAAGAAGGAAGGGAGGGAGGGAGGGAGGGAGGAAGGAAATGCAAGGAAATCTGGGTTCATAGCTTTGTATTAACCAGTGTTACAATCACGAAATCTGTAACATCTCTCGGATTGATTTTCCTAAATGTTAGATAAGGTTGGTGAGAGATTTTTAATTTCTGTTTCTACTTGCACTAGTGTGCTAAAATCCGGGGCCGGGTGGTAGCACACCCTGCTGAGCCTACATATTATGGTGCACAAGGACCCGGGTTCAAGCCCCCATTTCCCACCTGCAGGGGGAAAGCTTCACAAGTAGTAAAGCACTGTTGCAGATCCCTCTCTGTCTCTCTCCCTTTCTGTCCCCCACTTCCCTCTTGATTTCTGGCTATCTCTACCCAATAAATAAAGATAATTAAAAAAAACTAATATGCTAAAGTCCTAAGTATAAAATTTCTAGGAAGACCCTAAATATTTAATCTTGGGAATCAACTAGAGCCAGACTTTAACTTCTTAGAAAAGGCAACCTTAAGAATCAGTGCCATTGGGAGTCAGGCTGTAGCGCAGCGGGTTAAGTGCACATGGCGCAAAGCTCAAGGACCGGCTTAAGGATCCCGGTTCTAGCCCCCTGAACCCCACCTGCAGGGGAGTCGCTACACAGGCGGTGAAGCAGATCTGCAGGTGTCTAACTTTCTCTCCCCCTCTCTGTCTTCCCCTCCTCTCTCCATTTCTCTCTGTCCTATCCAACAACAATGACATCAATAATAACTACAACAATAAAACAACAAGGGCAACAAAAGGGAATAAATAAATATATATTAAAAAATTAAAATTAAAAAAAAGAATCAATGCCATCTTAGGACATAGGATTTAACTCGATTCATACCAACAAAAAAGAATTACTTGTCCAGTATCACTAGTTAATATCCTACATACTACCCTCTTAGAAATGAATAACTAGGATTTGGAATGGGTGAAAGTACAGACTCTGAAGTGATTATAACTATAAACTAGTTCAAGATGTCTTGTTAGAGTGAAAACTTTGTCTTGGTGTCCCAGCCCAGGACCAGTGGTTGTTGTTAACAAATCCACTATCATCTACTGTTTATAGTTCTCAAAGGTGACTTGTATGGGATTCTATATCAAAAAGATTGAATCCTTACTTGAAAGATTGAATCCTTACTTGAGTAGGGGCATTTTAGAATGAAAACACACACACACACACACACACACACACAGAGACAGAGAGACAGAGACAGAGAGAGACAGAGAGAGATTTTAAATTTTAATAACAATTGAAGGGAAGCTTTGCAGAAAGAATTCCAAAAACCTTTATTTCTCCCTTTGTTTGTTGTTTGTTTCTTCCTATTTATATATTTAAATTATTTTTTACTTCAGTTGGTGGGGTTCAATGCCAGCATTACCAATCCACTGCTCTTGGCAGCCATTTTTTTTCTTCCATTTTTATTGGATAAGACAAAGAGAAATGGAGAGAGAAGGGGGATAGAGAGAGAGGGAGAAAGATAGACATATGCAGGCCTGCTCCACTGCTTGTAAAGTATCACCCTGCAGGAGGGGAGCGGAGGCTTGATCCCAGATCCTTGCGCAGGTCCTTGTGCCTGGTACTGTGTGTGCCTAACCACATGCACTACCACCACCACTGAAGACATTTCTATTGGACATGGAATTTTTACTATGGTTTTCACATATCAATTCCCCTAATTATATTTTCTCTGGGAGGGTATTAAAATGAGTGGCTTCTCTCTCTGCACTTAGCAGCAGAGTGGGAGAAGGCATTGCAAGAACGCTTAATCCTTGCAGCAGGAAGCTAGTCCAGGATTCCAAACTGTTTTGTGAATTACCCACGATGAGGAAAAGCTCTTTCTGTAGAACAGGAACCATGGAATGCACATAAAACCACAGATGACAAAGGCAAACACGTCTCTCTAGAGCCCAGAACAGCTGAGGCAGAGGGCACAGAGGCACTGAAGGGGAAGTCATGGGGTGACTAGAGCCCAGTAAGTCTGTAAAGGCTTCATGCTGAAGCCCTCCCGCAACCCATTCCTTTCACACAGTTAGGAAAATGGAATGTTCTTGTTGCAGCGGTTTCATGAAGTCTTTTATTACCTTTCTTTTGTGGTTCTCATCCCTTCTTTCACTGTCCCTCAGATCCTAGATCTGAGGGTGTGGGTTCAAAGTCATGATGATCTTTCCGGTCATTCAAGACACTAAAGACTCCAGAAGGATCTTCACTTTGTCTTTTCTGTGCCAGCATCCCACTCCACTGGCTGTATTTTCTACCTTGTCCCACCTGAGACCCTATTGCCATTTACTATCAAGGCACAAATCACGTCCGCCTGCGTGATTACAAGTACTTGGAGGAGCGCCAGCCTCCCCCTGACTTCCTCTCCATAATTACCTTTGGAAGAAATTATCTCAATAAGATGTCAACCCTTTAGTCATGATCATGTGTTCTCTTGAATGGTTTTAGTCTTTCTTTTTCTATTTTTTATTAGTGATTTAATATTTATTTACAAAATTATAAGATAACAGGGGGGGTACAATTCCACCCTGTTCCCACCACCAGAGTTCTGGATCCGCAGTCCCTCCACTGGAAGCTACATCAATTCTCCTAATGTTGCAGATAGGTATTGTCTCTGTGTCCAGCACGGAGTAAAGTTCAATGATAAGCCTGAGAGAAGGAATGAGAGATGAATGGAGTAGGGAGGACCGTACCAAAGACACAGCCACTTTATTTCTGAGTCTCCAAGATTTATACAGAAAGCAAGCAGTTCTACACAATACAAGATATCATGATTTACTGGCAGTTAGTTAAAGATCTATTGGTTACTGTAAATTACTGGAATTTGCTGTCCTCCTCTAATGATTTGCTTGTAAAACTTGTTTTTCTACATTTGCTGTGTTCCCATTATTATTGTCCTATATGTAGCTAGTTCCAGGAATATGATCAACTGAGAATAACAGTAAAACAGGGGAGTGGTTACATGCTACCAAGTCCACATCAGCTAGCCGAGGCACAAACAATAACAGGGAAGTTAGTGGGGCACAGCCAAAGGTCATGGTGCATCCATGTCAACCCTCCTGGCTGACTCTCTTCTCAAGGGGCCTGCAAGGGGTACCATGCCACCCCTCCCAGCCATGCCTCTTAACGAGGGGCCTGTAAGAGGTTTACCTTGAACACTGCTCCCAACAGATAGGGGTTAACTATTATCTCTACGCCTATCTGTCTATATTTGTATATATTTGTCCTTTTTTTTTTCCCTCTGGTCCCATCTTCTTTTCTTTTCCCAGTCACATATAAGCCTATTACTAATGTCCCTCCCTTTTCCTCTTCTCTCTCCAGCTCCTCTTTCTCTGAGTCCTGATGGAGCTGGAGTTCAGAGCCCTCTAGTCATCTTCATTCTATCATTTCTCTTCCACTGGGAGTATGAATCAAAATTATTTTGAGGTTGCAGAAGGTTCAGGTTTCTGTACTTGCTTCTCCACTGAATATGGGTGTTGACAGGTGGATCCACACCCCCAGCCTGTTTCTATCTTTCCCTAGTGGGGCAGGGCTCTGGGAGGTGGGGTTCCAGGGCACACTGGTGAGGTCGTCTGCCCACAGAAATCAGGATGAAATCATAATAGCAAGTGCAACTAATGATTTTGATCTTTTTTTTAAATTATCTTTATTGATTGGATAGAGACAAGCAGAAATCAAGAGGGAAGGGGGTGAAAGAGAGGGAGAGAGACAGAGAGACACCTGCAGCCCTGCTTCAGCACTCGCAAAGCTTTCCACCTGCAGGTGGGGACCGGGGGCTGGAACTTGGGTCCTTGCACATTGTAACATGTGCGCTCAACCAGGTGCGCCACCATCTGGCCCCAATTTGGGTCTTTTTAAAGACTTTTTAAAAAATTGTATTGTCTTTATTTGTTGGATGGAGACAGCCAGAAATCGAGAGGGGAGGGGTAATAGAGAAACTCTCAAAGTTTCTCCACCTATGGGTGGAGACCATGCGCTCAAACCCGAGTCCTTGTATACTGTAATGTGTGCACTCAGTCAGCTGAACCACCCTTGTACACTGTAATGTGTGCACTCAGTCAGCTGAACCACCCTTGTACACTGTAATGTGTGCACTCAGTCAGCTGAACCACCCTTGTACACTGTAATGTGTGCACTCAGTCAGCTGAACCACCCTTGTACACTGTAATGTGTGCACTCAGTCAGCTGAACCACCCTTGTACACTGTAATGTGTGCACTCAGTCAGCTGAACCACCCTTGTACACTGTAATGTGTGCACTCAGTCAGCTGAACCACCCTTGTACACTGTAGTGTGTGCACTCAGTCAGCTGAACCATCAAACCCGAGTCCTTGTACACTGTAGTGTGTGCACTCAGTCAGCTGAACCATCAAACCCGAGTCCTTGTACACTGTAGTGTGTGCACTCAGTCAGCTGAACCACCAAACCCAAGTCCTTGTACACTGTAGTGTGTGCACTCAGTCAGCTGAACCACCAAACCCGAGTCCTCGTACACTGTAGTGTGTGCACTCAGTCAGCTGAACCACCACCCAGGCCCTGGTTTTAGTTTTTAACTTTCTTTGAAACAATTTTTCTGGTTTGTGCCAGTTTTTTTTTTTAATATTTATTTCCTTTTTGTTGCCCTTTTTTTATTGTTGTAGTTATTGTTGTTGATGTCGTCGTTGTTGGATAGGACAGAGAGAAATGGAGAGAGGAGGGGAAGACAGAGAGGGGGAGAGAAAGACAGACACATGCAGGCCTGCTTCACTGCTTGTGAAGCGACTCCCCTGCAGATGGGGAGCCGGGGGCTGGAACCAGGATCCTTCCGCCGGTCCTTGCGCTTTGCGCCACCTGCGCTTAACCCACTGTGCTACTGCCTGACCCCCGGTTTGTGCCTGTTTTATGAATACCTGTTCAGTCCATTATTTTAAAATTCAGATGCCCTTAAAACCATCCAAATAGACACACACACACACACACACACACACACACACACACACACACACACACAATTTCTTTATTGGTGATTAATGGTCGCAGTCAACAGTAAAATACAATAGTTTTTACATGTGTAAAATTTCTCATTTTTCCTCATAATAATTCAACCCTCACTAGGTCCTTCTTTGCCATCATTTTCCAGGACATGACCCCCCACACACACACACACACACAGTCTTTTACTTTGGTGAATATAAAAATACATATTTTAATAATTTTACTTAATAGGACAGAGAGAAATTGAGATAGAAAGGGGGATAGAGAGGGTAAGGGATGGAGAGATACATGAAACCCTGCTTTCTTTCTCTTTTTCTTTCTCTCTTTCTTTCTTTCTTCCCTCTTGTTGCCCTTGTTTTATTGTTGTAGTTGTTGGTGTTATTGATGTCATCATTGTTGGACAGCACAGAGAGAAATGGAGAGAGGAGGGGAAGACAGAGAGGGGGAGAGAAAGACAGACACCTGCAGACCTGCTTCACCGCCTGTGAAGCGACCCCCCTGCATTTGGGGAGCCGGGGACTCGAACCGGGATCCTTACGCTGGTCCTTGTGCTTTTCGCCATCTGCACTTAACCCACTGCACTACTGCCAACAAAGCATTTAATTTCATGGGAGATTTTTAGAAGGTCAGTGTTGTAACTTTTAGTTTAGCAAAAAGGCTACAAAATTTCCAGCCGTTTAATTGCATCATTCCCCCTAATGTGTGCACAGCAACTGATAAATAGATGTAAAGTTAAGAACGAAGCATTGTGCCAGTTGTTGTTGTTGTTGACTAGATTCATTTCTATGCCTTTGACTACAAGAAATGGATACCACCAGGTAGTACTGGTTGAAAGAAAACAAGGCCATTATTCAACTCACATAACAAGTTCATGGCAGTTCTGCTCTGAGGCATTGACTCCAGTGCTCCACTTACCCTGGAGCTTCTATCCTCTCGTTGGTTCTGCCTCAGACTGGAAATAAGGAGGTTGCCATAGTTGCAGGTATAATATCTTGGTACAGGAAGATCCAGAGGAAAGAAGAGACTCCATCCTTACTTAGAAGTCACCATATTTTTCTTGAGCATTCAGATTAACTCTTCATCTCGTGATTTGGGTCTCCTATTCATTTCTATCTTAGAAAGATGTGATGTCCCTTCACCCTGTTGCCTCTACTCTTTCCCCAGAGTCCTTTGCCACTGGGCGGTAGGACACATCCAGTCCTTGTGTCTTCCCTTGATTGTGGTTTGTTTGTTAGTTGCACCTCTAGGTGAGTTCATTTGGTATTGGCCTTTCTCTTTCTGTCTTGTCTCATTCAAGATGAAGCCTTAGAGGTCTTGTTCTGACACCAATGAAGAGGAGGTGAGACGTTTGCCTATGTGTTAAAGACTTGATTGTGAACCACTAATCACCCAATAAAAGGAGATTTGAAAGAGGGCCAGGTGAGTGAAGTTGGATCTTATTCATTAGCTAACTACATGCAGAAGCAAACTGCAAACAACTCTACCTCTCCCTAGAAACTAGCAGCAGCAGAGAGAGTAAGAGATCCTGCCGTAATAGAGAGAATAACAAGAAGTTATACTGCTTGCATCACATCAATTATAAATCCTTCTCTGCTATGGCAGTCAGTGAAAAACTGGGGAAAAAAATAGTCAGTAATTATTTTCTTTTTCCTTCCCAGAATTTGTTGGCAGAAAGTCATGTTTAATTGGTGGAGGTTCCGGCATATGAGTTAAGAGTTTTTCTTTTGAGAAAGAACAGGGCAGAAAGCAGGGAAAGGAAGGATACACTAGTTAGGTACAACCAAATGCTGTAGATGCTCATTCATCCTGTGATTATTAATCTCTAACTTTTCACGCCTTGTGCTCATTACTGATGAAGCACTGTAAATAAGACAGGACCCCAGATCTCAAAGGCCCCAGGATCTCTTTCTCTCTCCTATAAAGTAATAAGTAAATATAAGAAAAAAGACATGAGAATGACGCTCTCATGATTTTGTGTATAAAGTACTACAAAGATATCAAGGCAAGATATGGGCCAAGCTGAGACATCACCAAATACTGAAACCAGTTTAAGATTTGGCATAATGTGTATATTGTCATTTTTCAAAAATTTATTTATTTTCCCTTTTGTTGCCCTTGTTGTTTTTACTGTTGTTGTAATTATTATCGTTGTCATCATTGTTAGATAGGACAGAGAGAAATGGAAAGAGGAGGGGAAGAAGGGGGGGGAGAAAGACAGACATCTACAGGCGGTGAATCGATTCCCCTGCAGGTGGGGAGCTGGGGGCTCGAACCGGGATCTTTATGCTGGTCCCTGTGCTTAGCCCGCTGCGCTACCGCCCATCTCCCATATTGTCATTTTTATAGGCAAGAGGAAAGAGAATATTTCAGGCAAATGAAAGAGGTTAAATCAACACAAAGATACTTAGAGCAGGCAGGCACAGAGTGAGCTTGAGGTGTTATGGACAGTGAGGCCAAGATGGTACCCACAGTTGAATGAACTATGGAAGCAGAAAGTGAAACAATTTGGGTGATTAGACTCAGGCTGTGGGGAGGTGAACCATCACTGTAGTTGAAGCAGAATACTCTTTCTCACTCCTTTTTGCTCTTTGCAAGTAAGTCTTTCGTTGATTCTTATATACTGCATGATCTATGCAGTAAGAGATGATAATTAATAGACTTTTTGCTAGGGACCATTGAGGATGGGCAAAAAGAATGAACACATAAAATTTTCATGCGACACATAGATGGCATTGCCAGAATTAAATGAGATGATAATATAAGAAATTAGGTGAGTGTACCATTGCTTCAAGCAATTTTTAAATTCCAATTTTGGAGCCAACGATACCTCAATTTCCCTTTCTCCCTGAGTCTAATTCAATCCAGCTGTCATCAAATATTTATCATATGCTCCATGCTAGATAGAAATCTTCCTGTCTACAGGCAGGCCTGGTTTGGGGGACCTCCCCAAAGATATTTGGGAACAATCAGTTGGTGGGCCAGAATAAGGAATATCACTGTAGAATGAAAACTCTTGCACACATAGAAAATGAGATCTCCCCTCCTCCTCTTTATTTGACCTATAAACTAGAAAGCAGGAAATAAGAACTGTACAGTAAGGAACTTCTGAAAGGGATTTACAACAACTCCTTGCAAGCAGAGGCAGCCTCTGTGAAGAGAAGGCAGACCCTTTGAAGACCATACCACCACAGGCAGGCAGCTAGACCTCTCTGTGGGCATCGCCAGAGCCTCAACAAACCACCAGTTCCACTTATAACTTCCCACTGCATACAGAGTCAGTTTGCTCCAGTGGGTTATGAGTCTTTGAAGTCACAGTGATGGGTGATATCCCAGAATGATCTTTCAGAAGTCTGAGGCCCAGTTTCATTCCTAGGAAGGGCTCTAAAGTGGAAGAAGTTAGATTTGTACAGCGGATTCTCAAATGCATAGGAAAGTGTTACATGTCGGCATTATGCTAGTTAATCTCATGTGCATTTGCATATTAACATTCAGGCATGTTCTGTAGACATATTGACTTATTTGCATATTAAATAGGTCCACAATCTTTTAGTATGCGATATAAAACCTCTATGACAGTTTTTCAACTTGCCCCCTTAAAGAAACATGGACAGTTATTAGTCACTTCTTGAGACTATTACGTCAGCAGAAAAAAAAAAAAAAACTATGAGGGGGCAGCAACAGTGGTGACTGTAGTAATAACAATTATTGACTTAAATAATTGAAAATAAACCTTTATAAAATTTTTTAAAAGAAAGCCAAGTCAATGGGATAATAATGGACATGAGAAAGAAAGCCTTACGGTTATGAAAATGAAACAGCAATATGACTTTTGAAAACTAGTCCCTTAAGTCTCATTCCCACAGTTACTTGAGAGAAAAAAGTCGGGTCAGTTTAACCTCTACTGAGATTCAACAGAGAAAATTAAGTCCACAATGGTGGCATTTCATTTTTCTCTCTCTCTCTTTTTAGCAAGGATTAGCCAGCACAAGTCTGAATCCAGGGAGATGTGGCCTTCCGGATTCTGCCATGGGTTCCTGTTCCTATTCCTTTTGTTTTATTTTATTGATGATTTAATATAGATTTATAAAATTGTAAGATAACAGCAATGTAATTCATATAATTCCATATACTTTCCACCAGCAGAGTTCTGTGTTCCAGTTCTCTTCACTGGAAACTGTTGTAGTTCTCCTAAGAATACCAATACAGGCTGACTCTATTATGTATGGATAGATAGATAGATAGATACTGATATGTATATTGATATATATTATATTTTAAGTGGTCTTGCCTTCACTTCCTAAGTCACCTCTACACCAATGACTACTTCTGGGTGTCTTTCGTTTTTGCTTCTTCTCTCTCCGATCAGAGCAGCAGTGTCTGGCTTTCACCGATGTTTTCCAGATTGACTTGCTTCTCATTGCTGGTATTGAAAACACGAGTGCTGGTAACAAACACTTTGGATCCTGGTGGGCTGGGGGTAAAGACAGCATTCTTTCTGAGTTTTTGAAGTTTTTTTTTTTTTTCCTGCCCAACTTAGATGAATTCTGATAATCTGGTTTTATCTTGGGCATCTCGGTCTTTACAAATACCAGATACACTTATTTGGAAATATGCTACAACTATAAAAGTACTCACTGGCATTTCTTAGGGATTTTGCTGTAATAATTTTTTGTCTAGCTGGGGATATGAATCAACCTGGCAACATCCTTGTCTAGTGGAGAAACAATTATAGAAGCAACAACTCTCTACTTCTGCACCCCCAAAAGAACTTTGACCCATATTCCAGGGGAGGGGGCAATTCCACCAGAACTAGAGCATTTATCACCAGGAATCCTGTTTTTGTACCATCACAAAAAGGGATGTGAACCTGGAAAATATCAGACTAACTCTGGCACAGTTTCCCTTAGCAGAGAGAAGAGAGACTACATGAAAGGACACCCAGAAATATTAATAGGATACATAGAGAGAGATACATAGATATATGATAGATAGATATAGATAGATAGAGAGAGAGAGATAAAGTGAATGCATATCTGTGACCATGAGAGAACTATTGCAGTTTGCAGTGGAGGGAATAGGGAAATGATAGTATGAATGTTATGAAACTATCTCCCTATTATATTATAATTTTGTAAATCACTAAATAAAAAAAGTCTGTTCCCATAAATCAATAGCATGATTAACAGGCTCTCTAAAAACCTAGCTACCCCTTCGCTGTCCTAGCGCTGCAGTGTTACATGAACAAGGTATTCTTTCTGTCCATTGTAGCATCACAATGGACATCTTATTCTTCTCCTGGGTCCTCCTTTGAGTTAGTGATGGGTCACTTCACAGTTCAAGATCTCACAAGATTATCCTCTCCTAAAGCTTAGCAAAGACTTCACATGACTTCTGTGACAAGACTGAGGTGCCATTGGCATCACCTTCAAAACCTACCCGCCGGTCTGTCGCCAACTGCCACTGACTGTCCTGTCCTGAGTTCTTTCTTCTCTGTTCTCTGAACCCTGCCTCATCAGTGAGCAGCTTGCTGCTTAATCTAGTTACCAAGGAAGAGAATAGAAATACAAGAGCTGGCGTTTGCCCTTGAACAAAGTTCCTTGGTTCCTGTGCATGAGACTTGGGTAAACGCTCTCTCAATCATAAAAATAAACAATTCAATACCACCATGATTGATGAACTGCATTTGCTGTAAGTTTCCACTCTGTTCTCAGAATGCTGAGTCATTCTGTCCATTCATGTCCTTGTCTGTCAATGAATCAAGTCCTGTGTTCCCCCCAAAGTGAGTTTTTAGCTTAGTGTGCAATCATATTTTAGATGGATGATACCTCGTCAGAAGTTACCTGTTCTATACCAAAGATAAAAACGTACCAGTCTCTGTAGCTGAGATTGTGAATAAGATAGATCATAAACAGCTTCAATTACGAAGCAGGAATGTATCGAGATTTTTAGAACACTAAATGCAGGGCTGGGGTCAAAGCCCCCTAGTTGAGAGGGTGGAAGTCAGAACCAATTCTATTAAGAGTTGATTTAAATATCATGTTATGAAGAAGAGATACTCGTTTGATTTCTCGAGGAGTCTTATCAGACTCCCATCAATGCATCCTTCACACTTTGCCAGTCACATAGGGAGGGTTCAGACATGTTTGAGGTTCATCCTTCCATGATTATAAAAAAGAGATTTCAATAAGAGGTTATTCTTAAGGGAAGGGGGTAGACATATCTGGGATCATGCACTCAATTTCACGCAGCAGTTCAATTCTCCTCCAATCAGTCTCTCTGTCCATGGGATGTCTTGATGCCTGTGGCTTCTCTGGGTCCTCTTGGACCTTATCCTCATTGAAGTGATAAAAATTAAGATGCTGATCTTCTGTTCACATATGAGTGAACAGAAAATTTTACTTCAATTATAGAAAGTAAGAAGTCGGAAGTCATTTTTCCAGCTAACAGTTGACTACTCCATGGAGACTCAAGAAATCTGGAGTTAGGGGTCAGGGGTGGCACACCTGGTTAAGCACACACATTACAGTTCACAAGGACCCAGGTTCGAACCCCTGGTCCCCATCTGCAGGGGGAAAACTTCACAAATGGTGAAGCAGGGCTGCAGGTGTCTCTCTGTCTCTTCCTCTCTATCCCCCCCTTCCCCCTCAATTTCTCTCTGTCTCTATCCAATAAATGAATGAATGAATGAATAAGTAATTTTTTTAAAAAGATATCTGGAACAGTAATGATTCTTATTAATTCCCAGCTTTTCATTTTCAAAGAATATTTTAATTCTTTTGTGATGTAAACTGCTGGGTATCCTGATGGCACCTTGCCTTGTGACTTAAAAATCCACATGGTAGAAGGACAAAGTACACAGGAATAGTAGCTAACATTTACTTTCTGGCACTTCTTGGAATGTTCTCTGTAAGATAAGTTTTCTTTTTGCTTCACTTTTCTTTCTTTATTTCTTTCTTCTTTCTTTCTTCTCTTTTGTTGCCCTTGTTGTTTTATTGTTGTAGTTATTATGGTTGTCATTGTTGTTGGATAGGACAGAGAGACATGGAGAGAGGAGGGGAAGACAGAGGGGGAGAGAAAGACAGACACCTGCAGGTGGGGAGCCGGGGGCTCGAACCGGGATCCTTACAATGGTTCTTGTGCTACCCCCCAACTCCCTTGCCTTTCCCCAATGAGAATTCTGTTAATTGCTTTTTCTAATGTGACTTTGATATTTCAATTACCCCAAATCTGCCAAGTAATATGCAACTGAAATGTCACTGTAGTCCTTCTCTTTTCCTAGAAATTATGATATTAAATATGTGTCACACCGGAAAATTCCTGCAGAAGAAAACATCAAATAAAGTATAAAATTCACATTAGGAATATTCCATTCAGTTATCCTCTTAAAAGCTTTTGTTACATAATTTTCATCAGTTGGCCAATTATCTGGGCCTCTCTCTCTCTCTCTCCCTCTCCCCTACCCTCATTGTAGGGCTGCACCATTTTGTGCATTTTTCTCCATCAAAATGTAACTACATCTGGAAATTATTCTTTCAACATTCTTTTTGCAAAAGAAGGAAATCAGCTTAGTTTAACAATAGTCGTTCCTGATTATTATTTCTGTGGAAAACAGCTTGAAAGGTGCATTATTTAATTAAAGAAACTATTAGCCTTGCCCTTCCCAACCTTCATTCTCTATAACCTATTGATTGTTAAACCAATTATCTTTCATGTAAAGTGGTTACGGCTTTTATGCAGCACTTTACATGCCATTGGGATAGTCATTACTTTGTAAAATTATGTCCTTCTTAACTTTCAAGCAAGAGGTATTCTAAAAATCACTGCTAGGTCAATATTTCAAGTTTGAGAAAATATCTGATAAAGTTAACCATTTCAATTATGATTAAATGTTCTGGAATAATATCAATGTAAATTAATTCTTAACATCTTTATTGAATAATATACCCCATATATGTTTTAGAATATATTTAAGGAAGTAGTTTATATTACCTGACACCGTACTCATGCTGAAATTGTAGCTGTCAGCTATAGGCCAGGACAAGGCCAAGAAGAAGAGGGTACTGCGGCAGGAAGGGTGGGGTGTGAGCAGTTCTTCATCTCTACTGTGTTAACTCAGATGTTCTACAGTCAGGGAATACTGGTAAATCATTCCTCAAAGGGACAAAAACCCTTCTATGAAGTGTTCTTGATACATACTATCAACCCAATATCAACATTGATCTATACTGCCATTGCTGCTAAGACTAATCATCCCAAATGTGATGGTTCCAAACAACCCTGATGTAGCAGTGCAGAGTCGTATAGGTCAGAAGTCTCAGCTGAGTCCAGCATCTTCTCTTCTGAGTGAAAGGAGGATAAGACCCATGCCTACTAGAAGGAGGTTCTGGGAGAATGGCTTCTTAGCTCATTCAGATTAAAGACAAAATTCAGATCCTTTAAATTACAAGACCGAGGCCCCTGGTAGTCATCATTTGGATTCTATAAGAGACCGTTAGCCACCACAGACATTCCTGGGATTAGAAACCTTTTATCTCAGAACCAACAAGCTTGGAATCTCTCTTACTTTACCTATCTCCATATCCTTCTGCTTTAGGCAATCAGTGTTCTTTGACCAAGCATTCATGACTAAGCTTTCCATGCTTTCTGCCCTGTTCTTTCTCAAAGAACAGAAAAAAAAAAAAAAAAAAGAGCAGTGAAAGTAAAGAGTTTTTTTTTTTTTAATTATCTAGGAGGATGTAAAATGGAGAGTGGAGGGAAGAGGTAGAGAGAAACAAATTTCTTTCACAATGGATAGGACACCCAGTCACCTAGCAATGGAAAAGAAAAAAAAAACAGTTAATTTTGGTCAACCTGAAGAAGGGGGGCACACATATATAATAATAGTAATTATAAAATAAAATATAGTAAAAAACCCTAACAGTCAGTCTGCAGCTTGGACTGCTCTGGATTGGCTGCAGGCAGCTGGAGCAAAGATAGCCAATTGTAAGAAGTATCAAAAAATAAAAAATAAAAAAACTCTCCAGGTAGTCTTTCCCAAGCAAGGATGGGCTCTGATTGGTCAGGTATTCTGCCACTCAAATAGAGCTCCAGCCACTTAAAAAAAGAAAGAGAGAGAAGAGAGAGAGAGAGAGAGAGAGAGAGAAGGAAAATGCTTGGAATGACACCCCTGGTGAGCCAGGAATCTTGGTAAAGAAAATAGTTCAGTGGAAGCCTGCTAGGAGTGGCTGTCAAGCACCTTGGGGCTGGTTTTGGGGTGGGGAAGAGGGGTGAGCTCAGAAATAATGAAATGGTTTCCCTTTGTCCCCCTGGCCTGTTTTCCAACTCAAGTATGAGTCATAGGACTCCTCCTTGGTGTCACCCTGAGGACCCCTTATTCAGCCTCCTGATGATGGCTCTGTCTCCTACCCTATCCAGAGAATCCCAGATCACAAGCTGCTGCTTGTTGGAACTCACGCCAGCTGATGCTTGAAAGTCGCCATCTTGGCTCTGAATATATCACCTGAGGAAAAAAAAAAAACATTTGTGAGATAATAACAAAAATCTTCATATGAGAAAGCTGGGTGATGGTGTTCCCGGTTGAGCAGATAGGTTACCATGAGTAATACCTTTGGTTTAAGCCCCCGGTCCCCACCTGCAAGGAAAAAGCTTCACCAGTGTTGAAGCAGTGCTGCAGGTGTCTCTCTTTCTTGATCCCTCTTCTATCTCCTCCTTCCCTCTCGATTTCTCGCTATATCCAAAATGTAAAGCGAAATAAGACATTAGCAATCTTAATGTGAACTATACTTGGTACAAAGACACCGTTGTTCCTGTGTCCCTGAGGCAATATCACTGTTAGTTTGTGAGGAAGCAGTCGAGATTTTAGAGCTGGCTTCCAAAGCATTTAGGTTTGAAATCACAGGCTGCAGATATCTGCAGCAAAATCACCAAAGAAAAACTGCATCAAATATTGCAAAAAAAAAAAAAAAAAAAAAAAAAACACCAAACAATGGACACATTAGGAAGTCACTGTACTCCATCCTTTTCACAAATACTTGGTAATTTACAGACTCTCACCCAAACTTGAAATCATTTACTCTTGCTTCATTTTCACAGAGAGGAAGAGGGCTGCCCGCACTATGCTGTTGTCCTGTGAAGACATGAGTGACTCTGACTGTTGTACTAAGATTCTCCTCTCAAGCTACTTGGTTTCCTGTCGTGTTGGTCTCATCTCCTTAAGACTCAGTCCTGTAGGGTCTATGGTAATTGATAAGGTGTCTCCTTTCTTGAAGGTTCCATTAATAGATAGTCCTCAGTTAGAAACACACTAGTTCTGCTAACATAATTTGTATGCGATTTTACCCTGTTCTGAGATTTGCAGAAGCTAATCAGATGCTAGCAAGAGAACAGAAGCAATAATTGATCACGCTTACTGAACCTTCAAGAGAAACAGAGTCATCCGTCTTAGAAGACCGACTTAATGAATCCAAGTGATCAATGTCAAGCACTGTCACCTCTGATCTGCTTTTTTTGGGGCTTTGCTGAGAGAAGGCACAGACTCAGCTAGGAAATGTTGAAAGCAGTTCTTTGGAAGTATCGGGTATCGGGGGGAAGGGTCAGGCGGTGGCATGCTGGATTAAGTGCCCAGAGTACAAAGTGCAAGGATCAAGGTTCGAATCTCTGTCTCCTCATCTGTGAGGCATGGGGGGGTGTCACCTTACAAGCAATGAAGCAGGTGTACAGGTGTCTATTCTCTCTCCCCCTCTCTATCTTCCCCTCCCGTCTCTCTCTCTGTTCTACCCAATGAATAATGGGGGGGGGGGAATCACAGGAAGCACTGGATTCATAGTGCAGGCACTGAGCCCAGGTGATAACCCTGGAGGCCAAAAAAAGGAAGAAAGAAAAAAAGAAAGGAAGGAAGGAAGAAAGAGAAAGAAAGAAAGAAAGAAAGAAAGAGAAAGAAAGAAAGAAAGAAAGAAAGAAAGAAAGAAAGAAAGAAAGGGAGATGGAAGGAAGGAAGGAAGGAAGGAAGGATCAGGTAGAACCATTATCAGAGGCTCTCTCTCCTCTTCTGTAAAATCTGCTATTCTACATTCATCCCTGCCTTTTCTCTCTCCAAAATTCTGTGTGAATACTGAGTTTCTATATATTCCAGAAGTGTAAGTACAATATTTCCCTCTCCAAAGTTTCACTGTACACCCTTAAAAAAAAAAAAAAAGCAATTAACAAAATGGCTTCAAGGCTAAATGAGAGTCAGTCTGATTTTCTTAGGAGACACTTTTCTTACTGATACTTAAAAATTCCTATTGTCAGAGAAAAGGAAGGAAGAGAAGGTAGCTCAAGACAAAAATATTCCTCTGGGCACATTCCAGGAGCAGCACAATGCTTCTCAATTTTTTGGTAACACTCTCCAGATCCTGTATCCGGTCTCTTGATGATGTTTTCTTGTGTTCCTCTCTCACTTGGTTCCACAGATCAATTGTGTTTACAGGTAATTTAAGCTTTAGATGTAGCTCTGGTTAATTTAGTTTCTTGATAAAAGGAGGAGTGATTTAACTTAAAGGTCACCATAGAACTTTAATCATAGAGGTGCGAGCACAGGGGCAGATGCAAACCTCGGTGATAAAACGGGGAAAGACTTCTGTCTCTGAAGAGAGATAGACATTCCTAAGGCTTTGGTGGAAGCTGAGTCAGCTCCGGGGAAAAAAGGAGGAAAAATGGGAAAGACAGAACTATGTGTGTCATGCCTTCTTAGGGTGCCATTTTGCTTCTAGCTGCCCTCTTCCCCCCGGGAAACACACTGGTACCAGTCCCTGCCTTGTCTTGTTCAAGCTTCATCCTCAATCCAATCTCTGTTGTTTTTATTAAGTTTTATTTATAAAATGAAAACACTGACAAGACCATAGGATAAAAGAGGTACAACTGCCACCACCAGAACTCCGTATCCCATCCCCTCCCCTGATAGCTTTCCTATTCTTTATCCCTCTGGGAGTATGGACTCAAAGTCACTGTGGGATGCAGAAGGTGGAAGGTCTGGCTTCTGTCATTGCTTCCCCGCTGAACATGGGCGTTGACTGGCTGATCCATACTCCTAGCCTCTCTCTTTCTTTCTTTAATGGGGCGGGGACTCTGGGGAGGCTGGGCTCCAGGACACATTGGTGGGCTTCTCTGCCCAGGGTAGTCCGGTTGGCATCATGGTAGCATCTGGAATCTGGTGGAGGGCTCCTCGTTTGTTCGCTTAGGATCTGGTACATGCTTGTCACCTCTGTAGCAGGCCCCAGCCTACCTGCGATCTGCTGTTCTCTTTGGCTCTCCCTGACCCCTGCTCTATCCTCTCACAAACACTGACCTGCAAACCCTGCCCTCAGGCTACACTCCCAGCGCTCAAGCCCTTGCTTTGCAGAGAGAAAGCCAGGAGTTGTTGGCTAGCTGCCATCTTGGCTCCCCCACACACACACACACATCCAAAGTTGAGCGTCATTTTAAAATGAGTTCTCTTTTATTTAAAGTTTTGTTATAGCATTAGAATTGCATGTATTTCTGAGTGTCCCATATTTCACAGGTCTGTCAGATTTGACTCACATGTCCACACAGAGTCACAGGGTCCTTCCCAGTCCTGTGTTCTCCCCACGTGCTCAGACCCAGTTACAATTGTTCGCTGGCATATGGATGCAGCCAGAAGGAGCTGTACCCGGCCTGCACACTGACAGTAAGCCGAGACTCGTGGGAAATTCCAAGTTTAATGCTGACACAGACCATCACTAAGATGTGTCAGGCAGCGATGTGACTGCCCTCTGGGGTGAGACGGGCATCTTCCGGTTGTCTATTTATGCCATGCTAATGTAAATATTTAGCCTCTCATGCTTGATTTGAGAAGGAGAGGAGGGATATAGAGAGAAAAAGAGGGGCTGGGAAGACAGTATAATTGTTAAGCAAAAACTACTACAAAAAAAAAAAACTTGCTCTGGTCTTTCTGTCTCTCTCCCTTTCTGTACCTTTATCTCTTCTCTCATTTTAAATAAAATATTTAAAAATAAATTATACATAGTTATACATATAACACACACACACACATATATATATATATATATATATATATATATATATATATATATATCCACTGCTCCTGAGCCTTTTATTTATTTATTTGTAATTTTTTATTAGCTAGAATGGAGAAATTGAGAGAGGACAGAAAGATAAATAGAAGGAGAGAAAAACAGACACCTTCAGACCTGCTTCATGGCTCATGAAATGTCCACCCTGTTGGAAGGGAGTGGGGGCTTGAACAAGGGTCGTTGTGCTTGGTAATATGTGCACTCAACCAGACATGCCACTGACCAACCCCAAGTAATTAAAGAGAGAGAGAGAGAGGGAGAGAGAGAGAGAGAGAGAGAGAAGCCAGATATTGGTGTACTTAGTTGAGTGCATAAATTACAGTGCAGAAGACCTGAGTTCAAACCCTAGTCCCCACTTGCAAGGGGAAGCTTCATGAATGGTGGAATAGTGCTACAGTTGTCTCTTTCTCACTCTCTATGGTTCCCTCTCAATTTCTCTGCTTTTATCTGAAATAAATAATTAAAAATAGTGTTAAAATTGGCAAAGAGGGGAGAGATACACAGCATCAGCTCCCCATCTGTGAGTTCTCCAGTTGTCAGTTTGCTGTGTGAGCCATCTCTTGCCCCTGCTCTACTGTCATGTCCTATGATTATTGTCAGCTCTCTAAGAGACACAGTTTAAGAGGAAAAAATAAATATTATTTGAGGAGCAGGAGAGAAAGCTCCCCAAATACGGCATGGGTCTTACCATGAGCACAGCCCAAATACATGGAAATAGAAAGGTATCAGGGAGATATCTGACACTGTGTGTGGTCTCTCTCTCTCTCTCTCTTTCTCTCTCTCTCTCTCTCTCAAAATAAACAACGGGGGATTGGACCAGGAGGGTTGAAGTCATGCATGTAAGGATTACTGACTCTACAGATGAAGAAAGGACAGAAGGAAGGAAGGAAGGGAGAGGGAAAAAGAAAGAAAGAAAGAAACAAGAAGGAAAGGAAGAAGGAAGGAATTAAGAAGGAAGAGGAAGAGAAAAATGAAGATATATATATATATATAGAGAGAGAGAGAGAGAGACAGAGAGATAGACAGAGAGAGACAGAGAGAGAGAGAGAGAGAGGATGATTAAAGAGAGTGGTCTGGGAGGTGGCGCAGTGGTAAAGCTTTGGACTCCCATGCATGAGGTCCCAAGTTTGATCCCTGGCAGCACATGTGCCAGAGTGATGTCTGGTTCTTTCTCTCTCTCTCCCTCCTATCTTTCTCATTAGCAAATAAAATCTTCAAAAAGAAGAGTAAAGAGAAAGAGAAACACGGGGAAAATACTATTTTAATAGAAGGAAAAGTGTCTTCTCCAGTGAGTTCTCTTCTTGAGCTAATTTGGAGTATCAATTTGTCTCCTAGGAATCCAGAGCTCCCCTAACTAGTCCTTTGACTCCCTCTGTTCCTTTCATCTGCTGTTGGACATTCTGGAGAATTGTGGGTTCTCGTCACACCTCAGTCCTCTGCACTCTACTGTCTTTTCTGCTTTAAAAACAAGGGTGCCCCCCGTATGCCCCCTGCCATTTTTCTGCATCTTTTCTGCAGCCTGTTTGCAGGAAACCCAGTTGCAATCAGCTGCTGCTTTGCTGCTAGGAGGTGTGAGAGTATCCATGCTGTTATAGACCCACCCAGATGGACGTGATTATTTCACAGGTCAGCTTAGTCCTTGTCTCTCCTGAGAAGCCTTCACTGCAGCCAGATTCCTGCATTGGAAGTATTAGCCACCCCTCATGCTTCATCTAACAGTGCTTCAGAGGGAGTTAACCGGGAACAGGGAACCTGTCAACCACTTTTCAGGTATGAAGCCACACACCCTGGAGCAAGGACCTTAGATCACACTACCAGTTAGTCCAGAGTTATAAATATTAGTATCTTTGGGGGATGAGGGGGAGAGGAATGCAGTTAGATTTCTTTTTGGAACTAGACATATTAAGCATAGCCCACAAAATCAATACCAACTACTTGCAGGAAAGGGCTGGAGGAAAAAAAAATCATTGGCGAAAGAGACTTTTCACACAGGTAGAGGGCTTAAAATGAAAACAAACAAACAAACAAAAAAGACTCTGGAATGGAATCTGGCAGGCAGCAGGGGGAGACCTCCATTTATGGCAACATGTGGGTATTAGCTTGAAAAAGCTGATTTTTGATTAATGCCAAAAATGGATAAGATGGATGGAATTGGAGGTGGTTATGCCTAAGGAGATAAATAGAGAAAGATAAAAGATAACTACCAGGTGGTTTCACTCATATGTGGACTCAGACAACTGATGCACGTGAATTGCCAAAAGCAAAACAAACAAAAAACCAAAATACAGAGGCTAGCACGCTGTTTCTAAGACTTGTAAGAACTATGCTGGTTATCTTTAGGAGGTAGGAGTACGGGGACATAGAAATTTGGTGATGGGAGTAGTGTGGAAATATACACGGTAATCTTAAAAATTATAGCCACTATTAAGCACTAATAAAAAAGGGAAAATAGGGAGTCGGGCGGTAGCACAGCAGGTTAAGCACACATGGTGCAAAGCACAAGGGCCGGCATAAGGAACCCGGTTCGAGCCCCCGGCTCCCCACCTGCAGGGGAGTCACTTCACAAGCCGTGAAGCAGGTCTGCAGGTATCTATCTTTCTCTCCCCCTCTCTGTCTTCCCCACCTCTCCCTATTTCTCTCTGTCCTATCCAACAACAGTCACATCAACAACAACAATAATAACTACAACAATAAAATCAATAAGGCAATAAAAGGGAATACATAAATTAATTAAAATAAATGTAAAAAATGGAAAATAATTAATGCAGCATTAACGATATCAACAGAAATATGCTTTCCTGACTCCCTGAGATGGCTAAGGTTTATGTTGTCTTTCTAATAAAATCAAGGCATTCAGAAGGTGTGTGGGGACAGCTTATCTTCCTCAGCCAGGAAACGTCTCCTGCATACCCAGGACTTCTGTGTGCCAATAGTGTGTGCTGAGAGTCTCAGTGTTCTGTGTAGCAGAAATTCACTTTGAGAGCCTTGGTAAAGCCTCCAGAGGTTGAACTGTAGAGTCCTTTTTTATTCCAAAGATTGAAAAACATGCCTTTCAAATTCAGATGAAACAGAAACTAGACTCTGTTCCTGTCTTACTATCTTCCAGTACTCACGAGGTGGGAGCTGGGGGTGGTGGTGGTAATGTGTGTTGAGTTATGGATCCAGAAGCGGTGTGCCCTGACTGTGTCATGCTGAAGTAGTTACTCCTGAGAAAGTAGGAGTTTTCTGGGGTTCAGTCACTGACAACTTTTTTTCATATTTTACTTTATTATTTCTTCTTTTTGTTCTTTTTATTTATAAAATGGAAATATTGACAAGACAACAGTATAAGAGGGGTACATTTCCACACAATGCCCACCTCCAGAATTCTGTATCCAATCCCCTCCCTTGATAGCTTTCCTATTCTTTATCCCTCTGGGAGTATGGACCCAGAGACATTATGGGGTACAGAAGGTGGAAGGTCTGGCTTCTGTAATTGCTTCCCTGCTGAACATGGGCATTGGCAGGTTGATCCATACTCCCAGGCTGTCTCTCTCGTTCCCTAGTGGGGCAGGGATCTGGGGAGATGGGGCTCTAGGTCACATTGTGGGGTCATCTGCCAGGGAAGTCTGGTTGGCATCATGGTAGCATCTGCTGGCTGAAAAAGAGTTAAGAAGTAAAGCAGAATAAATTCTTTAATAATCATGAACCTAAAGGCAAGAATATTGCATATGAAGATTTGGGACCTCCCATTTGGAAAAAGCTATTTTAGGTTTATTCCAGAGAGCCCATGACTTCAGTAGTTTTGGCCTGAGCCTGACATCTAATATGCAGGAGGACCCAGGTTATTGACTGGGGAGATGGTGTCATAGTTGGAAAAAGGACTGGAAAGCTGGATCGGGGTAGAGAATAGCTCCCAAATATGGGGAAAATATATAAATATTGTTAACTGTAAACCCCATCAATTTGATTTGGGGTCCATATTCAGTATAGGAGCTTATGTAACCTCTGCATCCCTGTAGGTCTGAGCTTGCATCCTGTGGATAAAGCATATGGTCACATGTATCCATAAATTAGGGCAAAATGTATGCCTGAAAGCAAAAGTACACAATAGTCTGCAGTGAGTCAGTATATGCAGCAAGCAAGTAGAAAGACCTAAAAAGACACCATAAAGTTCATAATAAAATAGTGTCTACTTGGACTTAGAGACCTTCCTCACCTACTTCCTATTATACTACCTGCAGTCACGCCAAAGCTAACCTTATCAAAGTAAGGACTGCAAAAGCAGAATAAGGGCAAGAGACTGGCATACTTTAATGATGAGTCTTCAGTCACTCTCAGGCCACACCGTCAACTGGACCCTGGTCAGGGAGTCCTGAAATTTCCTCTATGCAAACACTAAGTTAGAAGAAGTTGAAATCCAGAAATTAATTCCTTTGACTATAGAAACAAAAACAATAAAATATCTAGGAATAAACCTAACCAAAGAAGTGAAAGACTTGTATACTGAAAATTATGAGTCACTACTCAAGGAAATTGGAAAAGACACAAAGAAGTAGAAAGAAGTTCCATGTACATGGGTTGGAAGAATTAACATCATCAAAATGAATATACTACCCAGAGCCATCTACAAATTTAATGCTATCCCTATCAAGATCCTAAACACATTTTTAGAAGAATAAACAAATGCTACAAATGTTTATATGGAACCATAAAAGACCTAGAATTGCCAAAACAATCTTGAGAAGAAAGAACAGAACTGGAGGCATCACACTCCCAGATCTCAAATTGTGTTATAGGGCCATTGTCATCAAAACTGCTTGGTACTGGAACATGAATAGACCCACTGACCAGTGGAATAGAATTGAAAGCCCAGAAGTCCACACCTGTGGACATCTAATCTTTGACAAAGGTGCCCAAACTATTAAATGGGGAAAACAGAGTCTCTTCAACAAATGGTATTAGAAAAAATGGGTTGAAACATGCAGAAGAATGAAACTGAACCACTATATTTCACCAAATACAAAAGTAAATTCCATGTGGATCAAGGACTTGGATGTTAGACCAGAAACTATCAGATCCTTAGAGGAAAATATTGGCAGGACTCTTTTCCGCATAAATTTTAAAGACATCTTCAGTGAAATGAATCCAATTACAAAGAGACCAAGGAAAGCATAAACTTATAGGATTACATCAAATTAAAAATTTTCTGCACATCAAAAGAAACCACTACCCAAACCAAGAGACCCCTCACAGAATGGGTGAAGATCTTTACATGCCATACATCAAACAAGAAGCTAATAACAAGAGTATATAAAGAGCTTGCCAAACTCAACAACAACAAGAAAGAAAATGGCCCCATCAAAAAACTGGGAGAGGACGTGACCAAAATATTCACCACAGAAGAGATCCAAAAGGCTGAGAAACACAGGAAAAAATGCTCCAAGTCTCTGATTGTCAGAGAAATGCAAATAAAGACAACTGAATAAGATACCACTTCACTCCTGTGAGAATGTCATACATTAGAAAAGGTAGCAGCAGCAAATGCTGGAGAGGTTGTGGGGTCAAAGGAACCCTCCTGCACTGCTGGTGGGAATGTAAATTGGTCCAACCTCTATGGAGAACAGTCTGGGGAACTCTCAGAAGGCTATAAATGGACCTACTTTATGACCCTGCAACTCCTCTCCTGGGGATATATCCTAAGGAACCCAACACACCCATCCAAAAATATCTGTGTACACCTACGTTCTTAAAAGCACAATTTGTAGTAGCCAAAACCTGGAAGCAACCCAGGTATCCAATAACAGATGAGTGGCTGAACAAGTTGTGGTATATATACATAATGGAATACTACTCAGTTATTAAAAATGGTGACTTCACAATTTTAAGCCAATCTTGGATGGACCTCAAAAAACTCATGTTAAGTGAAATAAGTCAGAAACAGAAGGATGAATATGGGATGATCTCAGTCTCAGGCAGAAGTTTAAAAACAAGATCAGAAGAGAAAACACAAGTAGAACCTGAATTGGAATTGGTGTATTACACCAAAGTAAAAGACTCTGGGGTGGGTGTGGGGGAGAATACAGGTCCAAGAAGGATGACAGAGGACCTAGTGGAGGTTGTATTGTTATATGGAAAACTGAGAAATGTTATGCATGTACAAACTATTGTATTTACTGTCGAATGTAAAACATTAACTCCCCAATAAAGAAATTTAAAAAAAAAAGTAATAAATGTAGGTATGACTTAGAAAGGAAAGGAAGGCAAGAAAATGGAACCATAGGGGGAATATATATGGAAAGAGAGAGAGAGAGAGAGAGAGAGGAGAGGAAGAGGAGATGGGGACACAGAACTCTAGTGCTGGGAAACATAGAGCTTATACCCTGTTGTCTATTAATTTTGTAATTAAATATTAAATCACTAATGAAAAATGCTTTCCAGAGCTGGTCAGTGCTGCACCTAGTTAAGTGCACATATTACCATGGGGAAGGACCTGGGTTCAAGCTCTATCTCCCCACTTGTGCTAGGGAACATTTCATAAGCAATGAAGCAGGTCTGCAGGTGTCTCTTACTCTGTCTCCCTCACTATTTCCCCCTCCTTTTCTCTCTCCTATATAGTAAAGTTATATATATATAACTTTTCTCTCTCCTATATAGTAAAGTAGAAAGAAAGAAAAAGAGAGAGAGAGAAAGAAAGAAGGAAGAAGGAAGGAAGGAAAGGATGGAAGGAAGGAAGGAAGGAAGGAAGGAAGGAAGGAAGGAAGGAAGGAAGGAAAGAATGGAAGGAAGGAAGGAAGGAAGGAGGGAAGGGAAGAATGGAAGGAAGGAAGGAAGAAAGGAAGGAAGGAAGGAAGGAAGGAAAGAAGGAAGGAAGGAAAGAATGAAAGGAAGGAAGGAAAGAAGGAAGGAAAGAAAGAAGGAGAAAAATTGGCTGGCAGTAGCTGTGGATTTGTAGTGCAGACACAGCCCCAGACACAGCCTTCTATTTGATACAGAGAAGAGAGAGAGTAAAGCCAGAACACCACACCAGTATGTACAACACCAAGGATCAGTCATGCAAGCCCCATGCTATATCAATTAAGTCATCTCCCTGGTCATATCCACGTCTCATTTGTCAAAAGAGTGTTCTAGAGGTAATACAAGGAGTCATAAATTACTGAGTTCTTCCACCCTCTGCCAGTGCAAACGTCCCACTTAATTGGGACAAGCTTTAAAAATCAGGGCCATCTATGTGGGGCAGGGGAAATGGCTTATCATGTAACAAATGGAGTCCTAATATGATGAAGAACATTCGTGGAAGGGATGAGTCAAATAGCTGATCACAACATCCACGCTGCCATAAGCAAATGCCAAGTTATGGGAGGGAGGGTTGCTGACACTCACGGTTGCCCCAGGTGTATAAGGCACCAAGTCACACAGAGAAAGCAAAGCTCCCTTTGCTAAAGTCTGATGCTCTGGCTTACAGTGATGCTGTTAGAAACACGTTTAATGGAGGGACGGATTCAAGTCCACAGTATCTTAATTTCTCTAATCATGTGAAGGACTGCAATGCTTTGAAGTAAAATAAATTTAAGCCCCCACCCTGTGAGTGCTGAAGGCCTGTGATAAGTTTGGCATTCTACTGGACGTGAGTTTTTATTCTATTTTCTGCTATAGTTTTAAGATGATTTAGTTTCACCATCAATGCCAGCATCATCTGGAAAGTTCCCTGTTGATGGAGATTATCATGAGGACAAGTGACCAAACCAAATTCTCCATGCTGAATGTTTCTCAAGATTCCTTCTTCAGGACATCCAAGCATATTGGGATTTTTTTGTTGTTGTTGTTCCAGGTGGCCCTCTACCAAGTGGATAAGACATTTGGATCAGCTAGAGGCAAGAACAGATGGGGTTGAGCAGCAGATAGAAAGATGTTATTTGGGATAGACAGAATCACTCTGGCAGGCTCACTCATGCCTCACCCCTCTAAGAAGTTTGCCTCTATTCTGTTAAATAAAATGAGTTTTTGGGAAGTGAATGTGGGCCCCCACGTTAGAGAGAGCCTTGATTAAGCATCCCTCAAGCAGATTGGCTGACGATGATGAGTCTGGAGTCATAACATGGTGTCTTTGCCACTGATCATTGCAACTCTTTCTTTTTTTTATCTTGGGTTGACTCTGTGTCAGCCACTTTTTATCTCTTTCCTCATTTCATTCTTACAACTCCTCTATGAGACAAGCATTTTTTCCCCATCTTACTCATGGTGAAACTCAAGCAGAGCCATAATTGTCTGTGCTGCTCAAAACTCATGCCTATTCTGACACGCTAACATACTTGCTTCCAGGGGTAAAAGATATATGTCCAAAGAGAATTAGGTGATCAAATGGTGAGCCTTTAGAATTCTTAAGGTATAGGAAAAAGTGAAAACTACTAGGGTGTTTTTCCAGGGCCTTATAAAAGTGGCAGGTTTATTAGGTACATAAATATTGTGATGGGAAAAGAGGCAAGAGAGAAAAGGCTAGCTGGCCACATGGCGGGAGCGATGAGTCTTTCAAGTTCTACTGTGTTTAGGGATGACACAGGTCCCAGGAGAAGCAGGAGACAAAAACAACAGCCAGCAGCTACAGGGACCAGAGGTCAAAAGGGCTGGTCTTCTGTCACTTGCTGACTTAAGTAATTTTGTTGTTCTCCTAATTCCTTGTGAGTTTATGTCCTATACTATCTGTCTTGTCCTGTGCTAATGATATCAGCCAGCCACGCCCATGTGGCCCAGCCTCCTTCATGTTTACAGACAAAGCTTGAAGTATTTCCCAAAACTGGCTAATTTAGAAATCTGTGTAAAGAGTTCTTAAAGCACAAAGACAGGCTTAAGGATGCCCATTCTACCGAGGACTTTTTTAAAAGTCATGATATAGATAGACAGATATTTTAATTTTTATTTATAAAATGGAAATATGACAAGACCATAGGATAAAAGGAGTACATTTCCACATAATTCCCACCCCTAGAACTCCATATCCAGTCCCCTTCCTGAAAGCTTCCCTGTTCTTTTTTTTTTTTTGCCTCCAGGGTTACTGCTGGGGCTCAGTGCCTGCACCATGAATCCACTGCTCCTGGAGGCCATTTTTTTCCCTTTTGTTACCCTGGTTGTTTTTACCATTGTTGTGGTTATTACTATCATTGTTATTGATGTCGTTGTTGTTGCATAGGACAGAGAGAAATGGAGAGAGGAGGGGAAGACAGAGAGGGAGAGAGAAAGAGACTCCTGCAGACCTGCTTCACCATCTGTGAAGTGACTCCCCTGCAGGTGGGGAGCCAGGGGCTAGAAATGGGATCCTTATGCTGGTCCTTGCACTTTGCACCACATAAGCTTAACTCAGGTCACTACTGCCCAACCCCCCTGCTTCCCTATTCTTTATCCCTTTGGGTGTATGGACCCAGGATCATTATGGAGTGCAGAAGGTGGATAGTACGGCTTCCGTAATTGCTTCTCCTCTGAACGTGGGCATTGGCAGAGATACATATTCTATGGAATACTACTCTGCAATAAAAAAAAAATGATCTTGGGAGTCATGCAGTAGTGCAGTGGGTTAAGTGCACATGGCGTGAAACGCAAGGCCTGGCACAAGTATCCCATTTGGAGCCCCTGGCTCCCCGCCTGCGGGGGCAGGGGGGTCGCTTCAAGGGCAGTGAAGCACATCTGCAGGTGTTTTTCAGTCTTCCCCTCCTCTCTTGATTTCTCTCTGTCCTATCCAAAATAATAAGATTTTTAAAGCCTTTAAAAAAATAAATAATGATCTTGAGTCTTTGGAGACAGAAATGGATGGAACCAGAAGTGATGACGCTTAGTGAAATAAGAGAGGAAAGACAACTACCAGATGGTTTCACTCATGTGGAATCTAGATCGGATTTATACATGAACTCGTCAAAAAAAAAAAAAAGAGGCAAGCATTGTAACCTACCAGTAGTAACAAATATATATCTGAGGTATTTCCAGCACTGAATGATCACTGGGTGTCTTATCTGTAACTCTGTGGGAAATACAACGCAGTACAAGGTCACATGTCCAGGAAGCCACGCGCAGTACTCTGGTAAGTCACAGAAAGTCTCCTCGGGCTGTTCCCCCACCAGCCTAGAGACTCACTCCACCAGAACTGGGTCTCCCAATCTAATTGAAACACACTGTCATAAAGCTTTATTCTCCTAGGGACATTGGACATGAGAGGCTGAGTGCTATTGGCACCCAATTTTGACCTGTAAACAATCTAAAATGAGGGGGGAAAAATAAACACTAAAGGCCTATTCAGTATAAACATGAATTAAAACTGTGTTTTGCTTTACAGACATTAAATAAATAATAAAAACATTTAATAATCTGGCAATACACTTGTATTTTCTAAGAATGAAGATGTTCTATGCATATCAGAAGAGATCTATGCACACCGATGTTAGTCTCAGTGCTATTTGCAATAGCCAACATGTGAATCCAGCCCAAAGGGGATAGGATAGATGAGTGGTTAAGGATGGTGCGGTGTGGGAGTCAGGCTGTAGTGCAGCGGGTTAAGCGCAGGTGGTGCAAAGCACAAGGACCGGCATAAGGATCCTGGTTCGAACCCCGGCTGTCCACCTGCAGGGGAGTCACTTCACAGGCGGTGAAGCAGGTCTGCAGGTGTCTGTCTTTCTCTCCCCCTCTCTGTCTTCCCCTCCTCTCTCCATTTCTCTCTGTCCTATCCAACAACGACGACAACAATAAAACAACAAGGGCAACAAGAAGGAATAAATAAATAAAATAAAATATTTTAAAAAAGAAAATAATTTTTTAAAAAAAGGATGGTGCAGTGTGCATGTACACTGGGGCACTACTCAGCAGGACAAATGAGGGAATCTTCTTTTTTGTTTCAAGTTGGGTGGAACTTGAAGGAGTCATGTTAAGTGAAATAAGCCAGAAGAATAGCTAGAGAATGATTTCACTCATAGGTGGACTTAGTAAGCAAAACTATACACAGTGAAACTGTACTTAGCTGTGATCTAGCCTGGCAGATCCAATGACTAACAAGGTGGATGGGGATAAGAGAGGACTGACTGGGAAAGGAAGATGCATGCCCTTTTGTGCTGGGGCTCACGTGGGGTGAGTCTCAGCCAGGAAGGTAAGCTTACCGAGACTCCATCACTAGTTCAAGAGACTACGTGATAAAGAAAGAGACTCGGGGAGGATTCTGGTATGAACACTCTCAATTTATTTGAGAGTGGGCATGGTTTATATAGAGATTTTAAACAAAGAACATTCTTCAAATATGTCAGAAATTACAGTTTCTTAAAGGTCAGCTTGCCCCTATGGTAGGGGGCTGGTATGACAAGAATTGATGCAGATACATGAAGGTCAAGATAATTAGTCTCCTGATGCAGGCATTTAATTACCCAAAGGCATTTTTTGAGAAGAATAGGGGTTAAACCAGTTAAGGTGAGACAGAGAGAAGATAAACAAGGCTCGATGTAAATTAAGGACATCAAATGGCACTGTTAGGAGTGTGTGATAAGGTGTGTTCTCCTTACTGATCAGAAGGTGAGGTGAACTTTGACTAAATGAACCTTAAAGCAGGCAGCCATGTGGCCTGCTGCTAGCAGGAGAAACTGTGAGATTTCTGTGGGCTTGAGAGTCTTACAAGGGGAAACTGAGTCTGGGAGACTTTTTCCACTTTGCTCATCTCTACGAGAGAGGCTAATAAGTGGGGTGTCTTTTCCAGACCTCCATCTAAGGATGGGGGGAGTTTTCCCTAAGTTCTACCAAACTTTCACATAGTCCCACACTATTGTGGAGGAAGATGGCAAGTTGGTAAAAAGCGTGGTGCAAAATATGACTTTGATCATGGTGAAAGTGGATACCACACACATATGACAATAGAGGTAGCACAATGGGCAAAGCACTGAAATTATGAAAGCATTGAAAGCATGAGGTCTTGAGTCCAATCCCTCTATAGTATGTACAGAGTGATGCTCTGGTTCTCTCTCTATCTAGCTCTCTGTCTCTCTCTATCTCTCTCTATTTCTCTCTTTCTCTCTCTCTCTCTCTCTCTCTCTCTCTCTGGTTATCTCTGGGTCTTTGTGCTGGCACTACAAATCCACTGCTCCAGGAGGCCATTTTGTTTTCATTTTATTGCATAGGACAGAGAGAAATTGAGAGAAGAGGGGAAGATAGAGATTGAGAGAGAGAGACACCTGTAGACCTGATTTGCTGCTTGTGAAGCTTCCTCCTGAGAGTGGGAGCTGGGGGCTTAAACCCAGATCCTTACATGAGTCCTTTCACAAGGTACTGTGTACCCTTAACTAGGTATGGCCACTGCCCGCCTCCCTATCTCCCTCTCTGTCTTCATTGCTATCTCTTCCTTTCTCTTTAAAACAATGTCCCCTAATAAAATGATTTAATAAAATTAGAACAGTTCTGTGTCATTAATTGTATCCTGAAAATGCATAACTACCAAACCCAATTTGAATTGGATGATCTTCGTAAGGCAATTTGGGGTCATATCACAGTATTTCTGAAAGGAGAAAGCTTCTTAGATTCAGTGACTTGCAGGGACAGTCCTTCTACCAGTCCTTCTACTCGGTGTCACAGGTGTCCCCTGACAAGCTTGTGATACATGAAATCCTCAGGAAGCATGTCAATATTACTTAAAGCCTCTCCAGGGGTAATGTTGAAGTTCTTTTACTGGTAATAACTGATTGTTTTGAGAGTGGATAGACGAAGAGGAAAAAACAATGTCTCCCTCTGTGTGAGTGAAGAGTGGCTTGAGAGTCCAGGATCAAGGTATTT